>NW_027213466.1:0-10000 GCF_042767895.1 Penaeus vannamei | reverse complement strand
ATCATCAATCATCATCGTCGTCATCATCAATCATCATCATCATCATCATCAATCATCATCGTCGTCATCATCAATCATCATCATCATCATCGTCATCATCATCAATCATCATCGTCGTCATCATCAATCATCATCATCGTCATCATCATCATCGTCATCATCATCATCACTCATCATCACTCATCATCGTCATCATCATTATTCATCATCATCATCACTCATCCTCATCATCAATCATCATCATCATCATCATCAATCATCATCGTCGTCATCATCAATCATCATCATCATCATCATCATCGTCGTCATCATCAATCATCATCATCGTCATCATCATCATCGTCATCGTCATCATCGTCGTTACCAATATCGTTACTGCTCATCATTCATCATCGTCGTTAACATCATCATCGTTATTGCTTAATCATCGCCATTGCCATCATCATCATTATCAATATTCATCGATTAGTTCATCATCGTCATCATCATCATCGTCATCGTCATCGTCATCGTCATCATCATCATCATCATCATGTCCCCTATTATATCGTTCCTCTTCGATAAATACGAAATCGAAGAATGAAGAAGAATGACGAAAAACAAAAAAAATAAAAAATAACACTTCATAGAATCTCCTTTATCAATTCCGCCAACTGCGATGTCACGTGACCAGGGATATCGCCGGTTAATGACGTCACGAACTTCGGGTTTCCTTTTTAACCGTGACGTCAGCGCTCTGCGGCGGCGGGTGATGGGCGCAGGTAGGTGCTGGTGGGTTGGGGGGAGGAGGAGGAGGAGGAGGAAGAGGAAGGTATGAGGAGGAGGAGGAGGAGGAAGGAAGGAAGGGAGGAGGTTGGCAGAAGGAAGAGGAGGAGGTTGGCAGAGAGGAGAGAGGGAGAAGGAAGGTGGCAGAGGAAGGAGGAGGATGGCGGAAAGAAGGGAGGAGAGGAGGGAGGGAAGAGGAGGAGGGTGGGAGGAGGGAGGAGGGTGGGGAGGAGTGAAGGAAGGGAGGAGTGGCAGGAGGAGAAGGAGGGTGGTGCTGGTGGGTTGGGAGGAGGAGGAGGAGGAGGAGGAAGGAGGAGGAGGAGGAGAGGAAGGAAGGAAGGAGAGGAAGGAAGGAAGGAAGGAGAAGGAGGAGGAGGAGGGGGAGGAGGGAGGGGGAGGAGGGAGGAGGAGGGCAGAGGAGGAGGAGGAGAAGGAGAGGGTGGTGGTGGTGGTGGAGGAGGAGGAGGAGGAGAATGAACGAGCAGCGAAAGTGGAGAAGAATGTAAAGGGGAGGAGGAATAGAATAAAGGAGGAGAGTAGGCGGAGGAGGAGGAAGCGGAAGAGAAAGACGAGAAAAGGAAAGAAAAGAAAAGAACGAAGAACAGGAGGGAGAGAAACCAAAATGAAACAACAAAACGGGATGACAAAAGACGAACACCGTTCACCGCCCTCTTCCTGTTCCATCATCATCAAATCCCTCTCTTGCTCTTCCTCTTCCTGTTTATCTATTTTTATCCCCTTCTCCCCGCTGGACTTTCGCTATATATCAAGAGCTGTCCAATGCATCACCATCTGTCCACCTGGTCCTTGCCTGTGCCGGACAGACTGTCACCACCTGGGCCGCGCTTCCTTCTCTCTCTCTTTGCTCTCCCCTCTCTCTCTCTCTTTGCTCTCCTCTCTCTCTCTCTCTTTGCTCTCCTCTCTCTCTCTCTCTTTGCTTTCCTCTCTCTCTCTCTCTTTGCTTTCCTCTCTCTCTCTCTCTTTGCTTTCCTCTCTCTCTTTACTTGCTCTCCTCTCTCTCTTTTTCCTTGCTCTCTCCTCTCTTTACTTTCCTCTCTCTCTCTTTGCTTTCCTTTCTCTCTCTCTCTCTTTGCTTTCCTCTCTCTCTCTCTCTTTCCTTTCCCTCTCTCTCTCTCTCTCTCTTTGCTTTCCCTCTCTCTCTCTCTCTCTCTCTCTCTCTTGCTTTCTCCCTCCCTCTCTCTCTCTCTCTCTCTTGCTTTCCTCCCTCTCTCTCTCTCTCTCTCTCTCTCCTGCTTTCCTCTCTCTCTCTCTCTCTTGCTTTCCTCTCTCTCTCTCTCTCTTTGCTTTCTCTCTCTCTCTCTCTCTTTCCTCTTTCTCTCTCTCTCTTTCTTTCCTCTTTGCTTCTCTCTCTCTTTGCTTTCCTCTCTCTCTCTCTCTCTTTGCTTTCCTCTCTCTCTCTCTCTCTCTCTCTCTTTGCTCTCTCTCTCTCTTCTTCTTTCTCTCTCTCTCTCTCTTCCTTCCCTCTCTCTCTCTCTCTTTGCTTTCCTCTCTCTCTCTCTCTCTTTGCTTTCCTCTCTCTCTCTTTGCCCTCTCTTGCTTTCCTCTCTCTCTCTCTCTTTGCTTTCCTCTCTCTCTCTCTCTCTTTGCTTTCCTCTCTCTCTCTCTCTCTTTGCTTTCCTCTCTCTCTCTCTCTCTTTGCTTTCCTCTCTCTCTCTCTCTCTTTGCTTTCCTCTCTCTCTCTCTCTCTTCTTTGCCTCTCTCTCTCTCTCTCTTTCCTTTCCCTCTCTCTCTCTCTCTCTCTTTGCTTTCCCTCTCTCTCTCTCTCCCTCTTTGCTTTCCCTCTCTCTCTCTCTCTCTCTTTGCTTTCCCTCTCTCTCTCTCTCTCTCTTTGCTTTCCCTCTCTCTCTCTCTCTCTCTTTGCTTTCCTCGCTTTCCTCACTCTCTCTCTCTCTCTCTCTCTTTTCGCTTCCCTCCTTCCTCTCTTCTTTCCTCTTCCCTTTCTCCGCTTCCCTCTTCCCTCTTTCTGCTTCTCTCTTTCCTCTTGTCACCACCATTCTTCTTTCACACTTGCCTTTTCCTCTTTTCTCCCCACCCTCTCCTCTTTATTTGTCTCAATTCCTAAGTCATTCCTCCACTCCTTTTGTCCTTCCTTGTTCCAACTCCTCCTTTCTCTTCCTTCTCCCTCTTTTCATCGTCTTCCTCCCATCCATTCTTCTCCACCCTTTCTCCCCTCATCTTCCTCCTCTTCTCTTCCCTGTCCCCCTTATCTCCTATATCCCCCTCCCCCCTTCGTCCTCCTCCTCTCTCCCCCCCTTCGTCCTCCCCTCCACTCCCATCTCCCTCTCCCCCCTCCTTCGTCCTCCTCCTCCTCTCTCCCTCTCCCCCCTTCGTCCTCCCTCCTCCTCTCCCCCCTCCCCCCCCCTTCGACCATCCTCCTCTCCCCCTCCCTCTCCTTCGGACCATCCTCCTCTCCCCTCCTCTCCTTCGTCCTCCTCCCTCTCCCCCCCTCCCCCTCCGTCCTCCTCCTCCCTCTCCCCCTCTCTCCCCCCTTCGTCCTCCTCCTCCTCCCCCTCTTCCTCTCTTCGTCCTCCTCTCCTCCCTTCGTCGTCCTCCTCTCCCCCTCCCCCCTTCGCCCCCCTCCCCCAAATAATCTCGCGTACAAATACACTTCAATACAACAACTCAACACGCGTTTGGCCGTAAACAAAGGAAAGTTCATTGGCCAAAACAGCCGCTCTTATTTCGTCTATTCTCTCCCATTCCTCTCCTCCTTTCTCTCTCTCTTCTCCCATTCCACGCCTCCTTTCTCTCTCTCTTCTCCCATTCCACGCCTCCTTTCTCTCTCTCTTCTCCCATTCCACGCCTCCTTTCTCTCTCTCTTCTCCCATTCCACGCCTATTCTCTCTCTCTATCTGTTCCACGCCTCCTTTCTCTCTCTCTTCTCCCATTCCACGCCTCCTTTCTCTCTCTCTTCTCCCATTCCACGCCTCCTTTCTCTCTCTCTTCTCCCATTCCACGCCTCCTTTCTCTCTCTCTTCTCCCATTCCTCGCCTCCTTTCTCTCTCTCTTCTCCTCATTCCACGCTTTCTTTCTCTCTCTCTTCTCCTTATTCCACGCCTCCTTCTTTCTTCTCCTCTCCCATTCCACGCCTCCTTTCTCTCTCTCCTCTCCCATTCCACGCCTCCTTTCTCTCTCATCTCCCTTTCCCTTCCCTTCCATCCTTCCACCCCTCCTCTATCTCTCCTCTCTCTTTCCCCTCCCCTCCATCCTTTCCTCTTTCCTCTTTCCTCTCCATCTAACCTTCCCTTTCCGTGTCTCTTTCTCGTCCTACATTTTCTCCCTTTTCCCTTTCCCTCCCTTTTAGTTTCCCCTTTCCCTGTTCCTTTCTGCCCGCCCTCTCATCTCTCCCTTTCTTTTCTCTTTCACCTTCCTCTCATGTCCCCTTTCCTTCCCTCTCCCCCTCTTTTCTATTTCCATTTTCCCTTTCACACTCCCTCCTTTACATCCCCTTTCCTTCTCTTTCCCCCTCCTTTCTACTTCCCCCTTCCCTTTCACCTCCCACACATATTCCCTTTCCTTCCCTCTCCACCTCCCTTTCTATTTCCCCTTTCCCTTTCATATGCCCTTTCCTTCCCTTCCCTTCCCTTTTCCCCTTTCACCTCCCACTCATATTCCCCCCTTCCTTCCCTCTCTCCCCCCTTTTCCACTTCCCCATTCCCTTTCCCTTTCACCTCCCACTCATATCCCCTTTCCTTCCCTCTCCCCCCCCTTTTCCACTCCTCCCCCATTCCCTTCCCCTTTCACCTCCCACTCATATCTCCCCCTTTCCTTCCCTCTTCCTCCCCCCTTTTCCACTTCCCCATTCTCTTTTCCTTTCACCTTCCTCTCATATCCCCTTTTCATTCCCTCTCTCTCCCCCTTCTTTCCTTTCCTCTCTCCCTTCACCTCCCTCTCATATCCCCCTTCCTTCCCTCTCTCTCCCCTCCCTTTTCTACTCTCCTTCTTTTTCCCTTTCCCTTTCACCTCCCACTCATATTCCCCTTCCTTCCTCTCTCCCCCCCCTTTTCTATTTCCCTTTCCCTTTCCCTTTCACCTCCCTCCCATCCCCCCTCCCCCCACTCCCCCCCCCCATCTTCACCATTTCCAGCAGGTGTCGCGCGGCCGAAATTAGCATCAACCGCGAAGCAAAAGGGAAATGGAGTTGCGCGATTAGCTGTTCTCGGCGTGTTAATTGGGATCCTAAGAAGTATTCTCGTCCTCTGTCTCTCTCTCTCTGGCTCTGTCTGTGTCTGTGTCTGTCTCTCCTTCCCTCTCTATTCCTCTCTCTGTGTCTGTGTCTCCCTCACTCTCCATTCCTGTCTCTGTGGGTCTCCTTCCCTCACCATTCCTTCCTCTCTCTTGCTCTGTCTGTGTCTCCTTCCATCTCCATTCCTTCCTCTCTCCTTCTGTCTCCATCCCTCTCTCTCTCTCTCTCTGTTTCCCCCCTCTCCATTCCTTCCTCCTCCTCTCCTTCTGTCCTCCATCCCTACCTCTCCATTCCTCTCTCTCTCTCTGTCTCCATCCCTCCCTCTCCATTCCTCCCTCTCTCCCTCTCCCTCCCTCCCTCTTCCTATCTTTCTCTTTGCATCCCTCAACCCATCCCCCCCTCTCTCCTCCTCCTCTTTGTCCATCTATCCCTCTCCTCCCTTCCACTCCCCTTCCTCTCGCGCCAGACGAAGCAAGCCAACCAGCCAGCCAGCCTCCTGCCTCCTGCCGTAGCCTCGGTACCGCGAGCCTCTCCGATGACTTCACTGCATCGAAACTCGAAACTAAATCATCGCGGCGGGATGCCACGTACAAACACGGACGCAGGAGGAGGCGGGATGCCACGTACAAACACGGACGTAGGAGGAGGCGGGATGCCACGTACAAACACGGACGCAGGAGGAGGCGGGATGCCACGTACAAACACGGACGTAGGAGGAGGCGGGATGCCACGTACAAACACGGACGTAGGAGGAGGCGGGATGCCACGTGCAAACACGGACGTAGGAGGAGGCGGGATGCCACGTACAAACACGGACGCAGGAGGAGGCGGGATGCCACGTACAAACACGGACGCAGGAGGAGGCGGGATGCCACGTACAAACACGGACGCAGGAGGAGGCGGGATGCCACGTACAAACACGGACGCAGGAGGAGGCGGGATGCCACGTACAAACACGGACGCAGGAGGCGGCGGGATGCCACGTACAAACACGGACGCAGGAGGAGGCGGGATGCCACGTACAAACACGGACGCAGGAGGAGGCGGGATGCCACGCTGCTCTGAACACGGACGTAGGAGGAGGGCGGGATGCCACGTACAAACACGGACGTAGGAGGAGGCGGGATGCCACGTACAAGCACGGACGTAGGAGGAGGCGGGATGCCACGTGCAAACACGGACGTAGGAGGAGGCGGGATGCCACGTACAAACACGAACGGAGGAGGCGGCGGGATGCCACGTACAGACACGGACGTAGGAGGCGGCGGGATGCCACGTACAGACACGGACGTAGGAGGAGGCGGGATGCCACGTACAAACACGGACGTAGGAGGAGGCGGGATGCCACGTACAAGCACGGACGTAGGAGGAGGCGGGATGCCACGTGCAAACACGGACGTAGGAGGCGGCGGGATGCCACGTACAAACACGGACGTAGGAGGAGGCGGGATGCCACGTACAAGCACGGACGTAGGAGGAGGCGGGATGCCACGTGCAAACACGGACGTAGGAGGAGGCGGGATGCCACGTACAAACACGAACGGAGGAGGCGGCGGGATGCCACGTACAAACACGGACGGAGGAGGAGGCGGGATGCCACGTACAAACACGGACGGAGGAGGAGGCGGGATGCCACGTACAAACACGGACGGGGGTGCAGACGCGGGCATTCACGGACAAGTACAGGCAAACGCAGGCAAACGCACAGGCAGATGTAGATGAAGCTACACGCACACAAATGTAGGCCTACATAAAAACAGAGGGAGACAAACGGACAAAGAAACATGTAGACAGACAAGCACAGAGACATCCCTTCCCCCCCCCCCCCCACACACACACTGCCCCTAACCCCTCCCCCCCCCCTCTCATACAGGCATCCTTCTACTCCACAAGAGTGTTCTGTTTTTATCTGCACTCCAAAATAAAAATAAAAAATCCCCAAAGAAAGCGAATGGGAAAAATGACAAGGTATAAAAGACAATCAAATTGATAAAACTGAACACCCATGATCCCCATCTACTGTGACTGCACACCTCTCGCCGTTCCCCCATAAATCTGCCATCTGAAGATTTTCCCCTCGCTCCACTTCCCCTCCGGTAGCCCCTCTCCCTCCCTCTCTCTCTCTCTCTCTTCCCTCCCTTTCCCTTTCCCCTCTCCCTCTTTTCTCCCTCCCTTTCCCTTTCCCTCTCACCTCTTTTTCTCCCTCCCTTTCCCTTTCCCTCTCCCTCTTTTCTCCCTCCCTTTCCTTTCCCTCTCCCTCTCTTTCTCCGTCCCTTTCCCTTTCCATCTACTACCTCTTTTCTCCTCCCTTTCCCTTTCCCTCTCCCTCTTTCCTCTCCTCTCCCTCTCCTCCCCCCTCTTCCCTCTCCTCTCTTCCTTCCTCTACCTCTCCCTCTTTCCTCCCTCCCTTTCCCTTTCCCTCTCCCTCTTTCCTCCCTCCCTTTCCCCCTCCCCTCTTTTCTCCCTCCCTTCCCTTTTCCTCTCCCTCTTTTCTCCCTCCCTTTCCCTCTCCATCTCCTCTTCCTCCCTCTTTCCTCCCTCCCTTTCCCTACATCCCTCTACCTCTCCCTCTCCCTCTCGATCCCTCTTTTCCTACCCCTTCTCTTCCGTCTTCCTCTCCCTCTCTCTCTCCCTCTTCTCTTCCGTCTTCCTCTCCCTCTCCCCTCTTCTCTTCTCTTCCTCTTCCACTCCTCTCTCTCTTCTCTTCCGTCTTCCTCCCCTTCCACCCTCTTCCCTTTCCTCCCCCTCCCTCCCCCCTTTTCTCAGAAGCTCTCTAGAACAAAAAAAATCTGTTCTCTCCGGCGCTCTAACGAAATAGTTAACACAGCTTGGTCGTATACTTTCCCGCCCTCTTTTAAAACTTTAACCATCTCCCGCCATCCAAATTTCCAATTTTCTAACTCAAAAAACGCTTCTTGTCTCCTCCGATACGCCGGTAACTTCGCTCGTAATTTCCACTTTTCGATCTTCGCCTTCCCCTCTCCCCCTTTCCCCCTTCCTACTGCCCCTCCTGCTGCCCCTCCTACTGCTGCTGACCCTCCTCCTCCTCCTGCTGCCCCTTCCCCTCCCTTTCTCCTCCTCCTTACTCCCTCCCTCCTGCTGCTGCCCTCCTCACCTCCCCTCTCCCCCTTCCTTCTCTCCTGCTGCCCCCTCCTCCTCCTGCTGACCCTCCTCCTCTTCCTCCTGTTACTCCTTTTCTTTCTTTACTCCTCTTCCCTCACCCGAGAACCACTCCCCGGCTTTTTTACTTTTCTCTTGTGTGTTTTTTTTTTTTCCCTCTCTCTACCTCTACCTCTACCCCCCCCCCCTCTCTCTCTCTCTCTCTCTCTCTCTCTCTCTCTCTCTCTCTCTCTCTCTCTCTCTCTCTCTCTCTCTCTCTCTCCTCTTTCGCTCTCCTCTCTCTCCTCTTTCGCTCTCCTCTTCCCCCTCCTTTGCATCGCATCCCCACTTCCTTCCGCTCGCCTCCGCCTAGGCCTCGCGGAGGAGAGCACTTTCCTTGCCCTTTAATCACCGGCGAGTCAATAAGGCCCACGAGCCCCTCCGAGGCCCGAGTGATTTTGAGCCTTAAGGGAGGGAAGGGGAAGGGAGGAGGCCGCCCTCTCACGTCGAGTGGCGGCGTGTGTGTTTAAGGCTCGCACTCCGTCCCCCCCCGTCCGCCTCGGTTTTCATCCTCGCTTCTCTCCCTCCCTTCCTCCTCGTCTCCCTCCCTTCCTCCTCGTCTCCCTTCCTCCTTCCTCGCCTTCCTCTCTCCCTTCCTTCCTCTCTCCCTTCCTTCCTCTCTCCCTTCCTTCCTCTCCTTCCTCGCCTCCCTCCCTCTCCCCTTCCTCGCCTCCCTCCCTCTCCTTCCTCGCCTCCCCTCCCTCCCTCCTTCCTCGCCTCCCTCCCTTCTCACTTCCTTCTTCCCTTCCTCGCCTCCCTCCCTATCCTTCCTGCCCTCCTCTCCACTTCCCAGCCGTAAAATTCACCATCAAGCTCTTCTCTTTCCGTCCACCCTACATTCTTTTTCCTTCCTCTTCCTCTTCCTCTTGTTCCTCTCCTTCCTCTTCCTCTTCCACCTCTTCCCTTTCTTCCTCTTCCTCCCCCATTCAACTCAACATTATACTCCATCACTCTTTTTTTCCCTCCTGACCTCCCCTTTCTCTCTGCCTCTTCCCCATGCAGCTTCACACAATCCTTGGCCAAAAATTCCCTATTCCTCCCTTCTCCCTTCCCCTCATTCCCTCTCCCATCCTCCCTTCCTCCTTCTCCTCCTTCCTTCCCTCTCCCATCCTCCCTTCTCCTCCATTCCCCCTCATTCCCTCTCCCATCCTCCCTTCTCCCCCTCCCCTCATCCCTCCTCCCTTTCCCATTCCCCCTCAACATTCCCTCCTCCTTCCCCCCTTCCCCTCATTCCCTCTCGCATCCTCCCCTTCCCCCTTCCTTCCCTCATTCCCTTTCATCCCTCCCATCCCCACTCCTTCCTCACTCCTCCCTCATCCTCCCTTCTCCCTTCCCCCTCATTCCCTCTCCCTTCCCCCTTTCCTAAAATAATACATCACCTTTTACAGAAAAAGAAACAATATAAAATAATATCAAAATAAGCATGTGTTAATTCAACTAAATCATTGCGACCAATTTACATTCATAAATAATATTTTTGCAAAGCTGCCAAGCGCTTGTAGAAACTGTTGTTGTAAATGTATTTTTGCAAACATTAGACCTTTTTTTTTATACAACTGTTGATGATGCAAACGGTTTCAAATATTTGCCAATTATGTAAACTAAATAGTGCTTCAGGGGGTTTCTCCTCCTCAGGGGGTTTTACTCGCTGAGGACTCGGGTATATTACCTTTAAAATGCCCTCCATTCCTCCCTTCCCCCCCTCCCCTCCCCCTACCCTCCATTCCTCCCCCTCCCCCACCTCCCCGACCCTCCAATCCCCTACCCTCCATTCCTCCCCTCCCCCCTCCCCAACCCTCCATCCCTCTCCTACCATCCATCCCTCCCCCTCCCCCCACCCCCCCCCCCCCCCCACCCCCACCCCCCCCC
>NW_027213463.1:70000-77500 GCF_042767895.1 Penaeus vannamei | reverse complement strand
CCACGTATGTACGTACATAAGCACCAAAGTCACTCACATATGCTAATGCAGTATGTATACATGTATTAAAGGCATAATCTAAAAAATAAAAAAAACTTCTTTGACGTACATGAAAACGTAACTAGAGCTAAAGGAACGCATGGAAGACAAATTGTAAATACTGAATGATTTTTAGCGTCGTAGCCACGAAGCGTCGTAAGTCGAGACCGTCGTAAACCGAGGACTCCCTGTGATCGCTTCCTCTCGCTCCTCCCCACTCTCTCCCTTTCTCTCTTTTCTCTTTCCTTTGCTCCCTTCCTTTTCTCCCCTTCTTTTTCCAACAAATCTTCTCGTTTTCATCTCTGTCCTTCTCCCTCCCTTCCTCTTCTCTCCCCCTTATCCCCCCCTCCCCCCCCCCCTCCCCCCCTTTTCCCCCACCCCCAACCCCCCACCCCCTCCCCTTTCCCCAAACCCCCCCCCCCCTCCTCCTTCCCAATCTCCCCCTCCTCCCCACCTCTCCTCCCCACCTCACCCTCCTCCCTACCAACCTCCCCCCTTCCCACTCACCCACCCCGTCTCTTCTCAAAGTTAGTTTCCCCGTAATTAACCCTCAGGACAGCAACTTCATCTGCGGTGAAATTAACCCGCCCGTTCATCACGCCCGCAGCGGCAGCGGCAGCGGAGGCGGGGGCGGCGGCGGCCAAGAAAAGCAATGATAATAGTGACAGAGAAATAATGATAATAAATAATAATAATAATCATCATCAATAAGAAAAACAATGATAAGAGTAACAGAGAAATAATGATAATAAATAATAATAATAACAATCATCATCATCATCATCATCATCATCATAAGAAAAACAATAACAATAATAATAAAAATATTAACATTTACAACGATGATAACAATAGTAACAAAAACAACGATAATAATAACAACAATAATAATAACAGTAACAATAATAAAATTAATTTGGGAGACATTTCTCCCGATTTAGATCTTTTTACTTTTGGGCCCCCCGGAATTGGGGGAAAAGGGGGGGAGGGGGGGAAGGGAAAAAGGGAAAAAAAGGGAAAAAGGGAAAAAGGGAAAAAAAGGGAAAAAAGGAAAAAGGGGGGGGGAAAAAGGGAAAAAGGGGGGAAAAAAAAGGGGGGGGAAAAAGGGAAAAAAAGGGGGGGGGGAAAAAAAGGGACGGAGGGAAAAAACGGAAAGGAAAAAAGGGACGGAAAAGGGACGGAGGACGGAAAAGGGAAAGGGAAAGGAAAAGGGAAAAAAAAGGGGGGGGGAAAGGGAAAAAAAGGGAAAAAAAGGGGGGAAAAAGGAAAAAGGGGGAAAAAGGGGGGAAAAAAGGGGGGAAAAAGGAAAAAGGGGAAAAAGGGGGGGGGGGGAAAGGGAAAGGGAAAAGGAAAAGGGAAAGAGAAAAGGGAAAAGACAGACAGATGGGGAAGAAAAAGGGGAAAGGGGGGGGGAAAAGAAAGGAGAGAAAAAAGAAAAAAGAAAAAGAAAGAAAGAAAAAAGAAAAAAAAAAAAAGAAAAAGAAAGAAAGAAAAAGAAAAAAAAAGGGGGGGGGAAAAGGGAAAAAAGGAAAAAAGGGGGGGGGGGAAAGAAAGAAAGAAAGAAAGACAGAAAGAAAGAAAGAAAGAAAGAAAGAAAGAAAGAAAGGGGGAAAGGGGGGAAAGGGGGGAAAGGGGGAAAGAAAGAAAGGGGAAAAAGGGAAAAAGGGGGGGGGAAAAAAAAAAGGGAAAGGGGGGGGGAAAGGGAAAAAAAAAAGGGGAAAGAAAAAAAGAAAGGAAAAGGGGGGGGGGAAAGGGGGGGGGGGGGGAAAGAAGGAAAGAAAGAAAGAAAGAAAGAAAAGAAGGAAAGGAAGGAAGGAAGGAAAGGAAAGGAAAGGGGGAAAGAAAGAAAGAAAGAAAGAAAGAAAGAAAGAAAGAAAGAAAGGGGGGAGGGGGGGGGGGGGAGAGAGAGAGAGAGAGAGAGAGAGAGAGAGAGAGAGAGGGAGGAGGAGGAGGAGGGGGGAAAGAGGGAGAGAGAGAGAGGGAGAGGGGGGGAGAGAGGGGAGAGAGGAGAGGGGGGGAGAGAGAGGGAGAGAGAGGAGAGAGGGAGAGAGAGGGAGAGAGAGAGAGAGAGAGAGAGAGAGAGAGAGAGAGAGAGAGAGAGAGAGAGAGAGAGAGAGAGACAGACAGACAGACAGACAGACAGACAGACAGACAGACAGACAGACAGACAGACAGACAGACAGACAGACAGACAGAGAGGAAGAGAGAGAGAGAGAAATCGAGAGAGAGAGAAGAAGAATTCGGGAAAGCAAAAGAGAGAGTGACAGGGAGAAGGAAGAAGGTAAGTGAGCGGAATGGAGAGGAGGGAATGGGAGAGGGAGAAGAACAAAGACAGACAGACAGACAGAGAAAGATAAATTTAGGAACTCAAGCCAAGAATACAGTGTTGACATTTATGAAAACGCATCAGTGATTCTTAATAAAACAGAGCACAGGAAATTAACCAAAGATAACGGAGGAAAAAGAATAAACTCAAAAATATATAATTTAAAACAGAAAAAAAACTAAAATGTAAAACAAAACTAACGCACAGAAATCTAAAAATCTGAAATTAATGAATACATAAGTTAATAAAAGAAAAGAGAAAAAGGATAAGTAAGATAAGATAAGTAAGAAACAAATACCCACAAAAAAAGAAAAAACAAAAGCACACAAATAAAAAATAAAAGTATACAACAATAAAAAAAAACAACTAAACCAATAAATCTCCTCTGAAGGAAAAAAAAATCTTACAAAAATGAACGAAAAATGAAAATATTGCACTTTTTCCCCCCCCTCCCACCCCCCCCCCCCCCGAGTCAGGCCTGGCCTCCCGGGGGCTAAAAAGGGGGGGGAGCCAAAAGGGAAAGGGGAGGGGGGGAGGGGAGCAGGAGGAAGGGGGGGGGGAGGGGAGGAAGGGGGGGGAAGGGGGGGGGGAAGGGGAGCACAGTGGAAGGGGAGAGGGGGGGGGGGACAGGGGAAGGGGGGGGGGATGGGGAGCGTTAGGGAAGGGTGGGGGGGTTGGAGAAAGGGGGGGGGGGGTTGGAGGAAGGGGAAGAGTGGGGGGGGAGAGGAACGGGGGGAAGGGGGGGGGGTTGGAAGGAAGGGGGAAGGGGGGCGGGGAAGGGGGGGGGGGGAAAGGGGGGGGCAGGGAAGGGTGGAAAAGGGAGAGGGACGGGGGGGAAGGGGGGGGGAATTGGGGGAAAGGGAAAGGGGGGAAAGGGGGGAAAAAGGGGAAGGGGGGCCCGGGGGGAAGGGGGGGGGGGGGAGAAGGGGGGGAAGGGTGGGGGGCGAGGGGGCGGGAGGAAGGGGGAGGGGTTTTTGGGGGGAGAAAAAAGGGGGGAGAAACGGGGGGAAGGGGGGGGGAGGGGAGCGGGGGGGAAGGGGGGAGGGGGGGGGGAAGAGGGGGGGAAAAGGGGGGGGGAAGGGGGGACGAGGGGGGGGGTTAAAAAAGGGGGGGTACCCAACTTTTGGTTTTAGATATCACATTAAGGAAGGGGGGGGGGGGAAAAAAAGGAGAGGAAGAACAGAGGGAGAAGAGAGTAAACGAGGGAGGGGTACGAACAAGGTGGATACAATAAAGAGGGGAAGAAATATGGCGTAGGAGACACGAAGAAGAAGAGGAGAGAAAAAAACGGAGATACAAAAGTAAGGAGCAAGTGGCGAATGAGGGAGAAATAAAAGACCAAAAAAGGGAAAAAAAAGAAAAAGAGAGGAAGGAGCATGGAATTTAAAGAAATTGAGATGGACGAGTGAAAGGCGAGGGAAGAGGAAGAAAAGTAGAGAGAGAGAGAGAGAGAGAGAGAGAGAGAGAGAGAGAGAGAGAGAGAGAGAGAGAGAGAGAGAGAGAGAGAGAGAGAGAAATGGGAAAATAGGATGAGGAGAATGCAGGAGCAACGAAGAAGAGGAGGAGGGAGAGAGAGAGAGAAAAGAAAAAAAACAACACCACCTGAAACGACGAAGCAACAGATTAAAATACACGAGTTACCGCACCTCATATTTTTTCCCTCTTTCTCCAGCTGTTCATATGAATCTTAAATCATAAATCGTGGAGACGCCTTCGAAACGCCTATAAATAGAGACAATCATTACAGCTCATTATTTTTTTTCCCTCGATGAGAAATGTCGCTTCCCTCGCGGCTTGCCTATTGCGGTCTATTTTCAACTCCCCTTTGTCATTTCCCCTTGCCTTCTTCCCCTCCTTCTCCCTCCGTTCCCTTCCTCCTCTCCCTATCCGCCGTTTACCTTCCTTCTCCCTCTCTCCCCATGCCTCCTCCACCTCCTTCTATCCCCATGCCTCCTCCACTTCCATTCCCTTCCCCTTCCCTCCTCCTTCACCTTTCCCTTCCTTTCTTCTTCCTCCCTCCACCTTCCACCTCCTTCTCTGCCTTTTCCCTTTTTCTTCCCCTTCCCCTTCCCCTTCCCCCTTTCCCCCCTTCCCCTTCCCTATTTTTCCCCCTTTTTTTCACCCATTCCCCCCCCCTCTTCCCTCCCCCCCCCCCCCACCCCTCGCCCCCTCTCCCACCCTTCCCCCCCTTCCCCCCCCACCTCTCACCCCCCTTCCCCCCCCCCCCCTTTTCCCCCCTTCCCCCCCCCCCCCCTCCCCCCCTTCCCCCCTTCCCCCCCCCCTTCCCTCCCCCCCCACCCCTTACCCCCTTCCCCCGCCCCCTCTTCCCTCGCTCCCTTCCCCCCCTCCCCCCTTCCCCCCCCCCTCCCCCCCTCCCCCCCCTTCCCCCTCCCCCTCCCCCCCTCCCATCCCCCTCTCACAGCCCCTCCCTTCTTCCCCAAAGCCAAGTGAGTGCGCCCGCCTGCTGCCATCAGGCGGGTATTCTGTGAAGATATTTTATGCAAACTTTGTTTAATGCCCTCGGGGGGGGGGAAAAAAAAAAAAAAAAAAACGCTAAAAAAAGGGGGGGGGGGGCCTAAAAAAAAAAAGGGGGGAAAAAAAAAACTAAAAAAGGGAAAAAAAAAACCTTTTGGGGGGGCGTGAATAATCAAGAACTGGAGGAAAAAGAAGACGTATAAGAATGAAGAACATGAAAAGAAAAGGACGAAGACAAAAAAAAGAAGCAGAAGAATAAACACCGAGAAGAAGAAGAAGAAGAAGAGGAAGAAGACAGAGAACAAGAACAAGAGCAAGAAAAAAGACAAAAAAAAATCCTAATATCCTATAAAAGAAAAAGAAAGAAAAAAGGAAGAAAAATAAGACAAAGAGGACAAGAAAAGAAAAAAAAGAAAAAAAAAAACTGCGCCTCCCCAAACCTCGGGCACGGGACTCAGGCAACCGATCTGTCATGCAAGGCTGTCATGGCAGTCATTCCATCGCGTCAGAGGCAGCCGTGGCATTCACTCCGTATCAGCTGTCATGCTCGCGTCATGAACGTGCCTTGTCATAAAGTTACGTGTCTTTATTTGCAATGTCATTATTAATAGACGTCAAGCACTGCAGTCACGGCCCCACATCCATAAAATCGTATTAATGGTGATGATAAGTATTAGGGATGATGGGAATAATAATGATAATGGTGAAGATGATGATGATGATGGTGAGGATAATAATAAAGATAATAATGATAATTCTGATGGCGATGGTAGTAGCAATAGTAAAAATAGCATAAGTAGTAGTGATAGCAGAAGTAGAAGTGACAGTAGTACTTAATAGCGTCAATAATAATAACAACATCTTTAATATCAACTACAACAAACTTAGCCACCATCACAACAACACCAGTAATAATAATGATGACGATAGGAATAGTAGTAGTAGTAGTAGTAGTAGTAATTTTCATTATCATTATCATTATTATTGTTATAACAACAACAATAATAATAATAATAACAATAATAAAAAATAAATTATCATTCTTACATCAACACCAGTAAATGAAAATAAAAACAACCAAAAACCATAACAATAAAAGTAATAACAATAATGACAATAATAAGGACAACAACAAGAACCAATAACAGTGCCAATAACACTCACAATAATAACAAAAAGAACAAAAATCAAACCGGAAGTAGCAACTCCAGCAAAAAAAATAGAAAAAACAACACCATATTGCTGAAAAAAACATATGATTGATGTTGATGACGAAGCCAAAAAAATACGACAAAAACAACAATATTGCAATATCAAACCTAAACATTACAAAACCCACGACTTTAATTCACTCGTGTAACTCAGGAAAATAAATCGCACGACAAGCCGGGAGTACCAAGCATCTAAACAAGTAAACAGCTGCAAAAAAACAACAAATAAACAAAGTCCAAATTTCTACGTCATAGCGAAGCTGTTGCCGTCTCAAGATCCCCTTTTTTTTGCGCCAACACGCCCCTTGCAGCTTGCCACTCCCCCCTTTCTTCAATTTCTCTTCTCTTTCCGCTTTCGCATCTCTTTCATCACTTCCTTGTTTTTATTTGTTCTCTTCTATACTCGTCTTTCCTTTCTTCTCCATTCTGTTTCCGTGTTATCTTATCAATTCCTTCTCTACCTTGTTTTACTCGTTCTCTCTTTCCGACAGTCTTTTCTTCAATTACTCTTCTCTTATCGCTTTCTGATGCATCTTTCCGTCAGTTTTCTTAATCTCCTCTTCTCTTCCCTTCTTCTTATCTCTTTCTTCTATGCCTTGTTTTTTTCTGTTTACGTCAGTTTTTCTTGTTACGTTCATATCTATTCTCTCCTCTTCACTTCCCTTTTCATCTCACTTTGCCTTCCTCTGCTTCTGCATTTTTCTACACGTCCACTTTCCATTATTCTCTTGACATCTCTTTCCCTTTTCTTTGTCCTCCTCTCTCTTTCCCGTTTCCCGTTTACTTTCCCCTTCTTGCCATTATTTTCGTTTTTATCTCCCGCATCGATTTTTTAAAACTCCTTCCCTTTCTCTTTGTCTACTCTTTCTTTCTGCTTCTCTTCCCCTACCATTTCTCTCTTTTCACTCTTCCCTTTCTCTTTGTCTCCCTCTTTCTTTTACCAACTTCTTCCATTCTTTTTCCCTTTTCGATCAAAATATTATTTATCCACCACGAGCTTGTATATAAAATTTGTGGTTAAATACTATCTTTATCCCTCAATATTCAGGGTTTTTTTCTTTTGAATGAAATATTTACTATCATTACACTTGTTGCTTGCTCTATCGTTATTCTTATTATCAATATTGCCATCATTATCAATATCATATCTATAATTATGCCTATCACCTGTAGTATAAGGATGAATAATTGTAAAAGTAGTAGCAAAAGAATCATTATATCTATCATTCCTAATCTTATTCATATTTGTAGAAAAGGTATGAATGAGAATGGATATCTTCACAATTGTATTGTGAAAAATTTTAATTTTAAATTTTTTCCCTTTTTTAATTGGTCAACATGGATACGGTTCATCCTTATTCATATTCTTATCATCACTATTATACGTTGTAATTACAATAACAACTACTACTACTATCATCATTATTATCATTTCTATATTCTTATCAT
>NW_027213463.1:55000-57500 GCF_042767895.1 Penaeus vannamei | reverse complement strand
AAGAGAAAAGTATGAGGATAGAATTGAGAGGAGAGATAGGGGAATATGTGAAAACAGAAGGGAAGAATAAAGAGAGGGAGAGGGGGATACGAGGAAAACAAAAAGGGAAAATAACGAGAAAAGAACAGAGAGGAGTGGGTAAAAGCAGAGAACCAAGAGAGAGAGGGAGGATGGGGAGCTAGGGGTGAGACGAGGGTAGTGGAACAGAAGGGACATGTGAACTTTCGGGGAAAAAGGAAGGAGGGAGAGAAAGGGAAGGAGAGAGAGAGAGAGAGAGAGAGAGAGAGAGGAGACAGGGTCAGAGACAGAGAGACAGAGACATGGACTGTGTTGGAACAGAGACAAAAATAGAGAGAAGAGCAAAAAAAAAGAAATTAAAAAATTAAGAAAAAAACAAAACAAAAGAGAAATATGAAGGAAAGAAAAGGAGATTATAAAAAAAGGAGACAAAGAGAGAGAGAGAAAATCCCTCCGTAAGCCCTGCCAGTCGCCCCAGCTGCACAGGCCAAGCGCCCCGCAAACCACCTGAGTTACTGTCGACACTAAGCTGGCTTTTCATCATCTCGCAGCTGGTTCCGGGGGGAGGGGGGAGGAGGGGGAGGAGAGGAGAGAGGGAAGGAAGGGAGGGAGGGTAAGGAAGGGAGGGAGGGGGAAGGTGGGAGGAAAGAAGGTAGGGAGGGAGGGAGGAGAAGGAGGTGGGAGGAGGAAGGGGAAGGGAAGGTAGAAAGAGGGAGGGAGGGAAGGAGGGAGGAGGGAAGGAAGGTAGGAGGTGGGAGGAAGGGAAGGGGGAAGGGAAGGTAGGAAGAGGGAGGAGGGAGGAAGGGAGATGGGAGAAAGAGAGGAAAGGGAGGTGTGAGTATGCTGGGGAGAAAGGGAGAGATGAGGAAGGAAGGAAGGGAGAAGAAGAAAGAAAGGGAGGGAGAGGAAGGTATGGAGAAAGGAAGGAAAGTAGGGGCAGGAAAGAAGGGAGAAGAGAGGGGGACGGATAACGCTTCCCCCCAATGCGCCACCTGTGAAGGAAGGACGAAAAAAAAATAACGGAATATTAGAAAACAAGAGAACGAGAGACAATAAAACAACGAAGCGAGGAAAAAAGAAAACACGCCACACATTGTTTTCCTTACAATTCGTCCAACAAAAATCCCCCACGCGAAAGAGGAAGTGTGGAGGAAACAGAAAAAGAAGAGAGAGAGGAAGAGGGATAGGGAAAGAAGAGAGGGAGAGGAAGAGGGATAGGGAAAGAAGAGAGAGAGGAAGAGGGATAGGGAAAGAAGAGAGAGAGGAAGAGGGATAGGGAAAGAAGAGAGAGAGGAAGAGGGATAGAGAGAGAAGAGAAAGAGGAAGAGGGATAGGGAAAGAAGAGATAGGGAAAGAAGAGAGAGAGGAAGAGGGATAGGGAAAGAAGAGAGAGAGAGGAAGAGGGATAGGGAAAGAAGAGAGAGAGGAAGAGGGATAGGGAAAGAAGAGAGAGAAGAAGAGGGATAGGGAAAGAAGAGAGAGAAAGGGAGAGGGATAGGGAAAGAAGAGAGAGAAAGGAAGAGGGATAGGGAAAGAAGAGAGAGAGAGGAAGAGGGATAGGGAAAGAAGAGAGAGAGAGGAAGAGGGATAGGGAAAGAAGAGAGAGAGGAAGAGGGGTAGGGAAAGAAGAGAGAGAGAGGAAGAGGAGAAAGGGATAGGGAAGAAGAGAGAGGAAGAGGGATAGGGAAAGAGGGAGAGAGAGAGAGAGAGAGAGAGGAGAGGGATAGGGAAAGAAGAGAGAGAGAGGAAGAGGGATAGGGAAAGAAGAGAGAGAGAGGAAGAGGGATAGGGAAAGAAGAGAGAGATAACGACGGGAAGACACGGGGGAGGTGGGAGGAGGAATCAAAGGAAGACGCGAGAAAAGGACGAACCAACAGGAAGACAGAGGAAAAGGGAGGAGTTAAGAAGACGTGAGAAAAGGAGGGAATAACAGGAGGACACTGGGAAAAGGAGGAATTAACAAGAAAATAAGGGAGAAGGAGGAATAAGAGGATAACGCGCGGGAAATGAGGAATTAGGGAATAAGAAGACGCGGGGATAAAGTAGGAATTAACAGGAAGAAACGGGTAAAGGGAGGAATTACCAAGACAGATAAAAAAAGAGAGAATTAAGAGAAAAGGGAAAAAAGGAAAAAATCACCAAGAAGACACGGGGAAAGGGAGCAACAGACAGGAAAAAGGGAGGAACCAAGAACCCAGTCTCGCCCCAGCCGCCAAAGTGCCACCAGGTGCGGAAACCCGGACAGGTATCACACCCTTTGCTAATTAAGTCTCCTGGATTACGATACACTTTCGTCAATAATCTACAATAATATATATAATATATATAATTTACAGTGAACGTTTTCGATTTATAGAACTATCGCCAACCACGAGGAAGAAGCGTATAAAAAGAGTACACAAGAAAATTTTGAAAGAAGAGAAAAAGGTGAATAATAATAATAATGATAATAATAATAATAATAATAATAATAATAATAATA
>NW_027213463.1:32500-50000 GCF_042767895.1 Penaeus vannamei | reverse complement strand
AAAGGGAGGTAAAGGAGAGGGGAGGGAGAGGTAGAGGGAAGGGGGAGAGGGAGAGACAGGGAGAGGGAGAGGGAGAGGGAGAGGGGGAGGAGAGGGAGGGATGAATTTACATTTTTCAAAGTATAAATGAAAGCGTAAGTAGAGAGAGAGAGAGAGGGAGAGGGAGAGGGAGAGGGAGAGGGAGAGAGAGAGAGAGAGAGAGAGAGAGAGAGGAGAGAGAGAGAGAGAGAGAGAGAGAGAGAGAGAGAGAGAGAGAGAGAGAGAGAGAGAGAGAGAGAGAGAGAGAGAGGGAGAGGGAGAGGGAGGGGGGATGAATTTACATTTTTCAAAGTCTAAATGAAAGCTGGTCTAACTCCGTTTAAAAGCTATGAATAGCAATTAATACGGGCAGTTCTATTAATGTAATTATAACTGTCTGTGCGTGGAATGGCCTCCTTTTGGGGGAAAAAAAACATCTATTTATTCAATTATCTATTCACTTAATTATTTATCTACCTACAAATCTATTCAATAACATAAAGGGTGTTATAGCTATTCATCCATTATATATCTTGCATGGTCGTCTATTTTCCATAATTTTTTGCAATTATTTGGTGATGTTTTGACATTTGCTCATAGCGAAGTTGGGGGGAGGGGGAGGGGGAGAGGGAGGAGAGGAGAGGGAGAGAGGAGGGAGAGGGAGGAGGAGGAGGAGGTGAGGGGAGAGGGAGGGAGAGGGAGGAGGGATGAATTTACATATTTCAAAGTATAAATGAAAGCGGGTAGAGAGAGGGAGAGGGAGAGGGAGAGGGAGGTGGAGGGGGAGGGGGAGAGGGAGAGGGAGAGGGAGAGGGAGAGGGAGAGGGATAGGGAGGGGGGGATGAATTTACATTTTTCAAAGTCTAAATGAAAGCGGGTCTGACTCGGTTTAAAAGCTATGAATAGCAATTAATACGGGCAGTTCTATTAATGTAATTATGACTGTCTGTGTGTGGAATGGCCTCCTTTTGGGGAAAAAAAACATCTATATACAGGCGTACATACGTACATTGTCTGTCTGTCTGTCTGTCTTTTCTGTTTCTCTCTCTTTCTCTCTCTCTCTCTCTCCCCCTTTCTCTTTCTCTCCCTATCCCTCCCTCTCTCTCCCTCTCCCTCTCCCCCTCTCTCTCCCCGCTCCTCTCTCTCTCTCTCTCTCTCTCTCTCTCTCTCTCTCTCTCTCTCTCTCTCTCTCTCTCAATCTCTCTCTCTCTCTCTCTCTCTCTCTCTCTCAATATATCTATCTATCTATCTCTCTCTCTCTATATATATATATATATATATCTCAAGCAGAGAGAGAGAGAGAGAGAGAGGAGAGAGAGGAGAGGAGAGTGAGAGGAGAGAGAGAGGTAGGATGAGTGAGTATGCGAATTCACATTTTTCAAAGTCTAAATGAAAGCGGGTCTGACTCGGTTTAAAAGCTATGAATAGCAATTAATACGGGCAGTTCTATTAATGTAATTATGACTGTCTGTGTGTGGAATGGCCTCCTTTTGGGGAAAAATGTCGAGGTACAGGCGTACATACGTACATTGTCTGTCTGTCTGTCTGTCTTTCGTTTCTCTCTTTCTCTCTCTCTCTCTCCCTTTCTTTCTTCCTCCCATCCTCCTTCTCTTCCTTCCTTCTCCTCTCTCCCGCTCCTCTCTCTCTCTCTCTCTCTATCTATCTCCTCTCTCCTCTCTCTCTCTCTCTCTCTATCTATCTATCTATCTATCTCTCTCTCTCTATATATATATATATATATATCTCAAGGAGAGAGAGAGAGAGAGAGAGAGAGAGAGAGAGAGTGAGAGAGAGAGAGAGAGAGTGAGTGAGTGAGTGAGTATCCGTGTCATGTGACACCCGTGGCACTTACAAACCCAGGCAACCCACTTGAAGCGCACTTGACAAGCAGGATTCCAAGCAAGAATTAATATCATATCAATTACTTTTTTATCGAAAATACAAGGAAGAAGCTTGATGAAGGCGGCACGAAAGCAATTAAATGAATATGAAGACAATGATGAAGACAATGATAATGATGATAGAAATGAAGATAATAATTGAAGACAATGATGAAACCCACGATAATGATAATGATAGAGATTAATATAATAATGACTGATGCTGAAGACCATGATAATGATGATAATGATAGAAATGAAGATAATAAAGACATGATGATGATGACGATGGTGGAAATAAGGATTGATGATGATGATGATGAGGAACATGGTGTTAATAATATGAATATGTACTCACTGTCTCATTAGCGCACACACAACAGGCTCCTCAATCTGGGAAAGAGTAAACAAGAGATTAAATAATTTATCTATATTAAAGGGGCATTACTAAAACACACACATGCACGCAGCTCTCTTTTTCCTCCCTCCCTCCCTCCCGTTCTCCTTTCCTTTCTTTCTTTCTTTCTTCCTTCCTATCTTCCTTCCTCCCCCTCTCCCTATTCCTCCCTCTTCTAACACCTCCCCTCACCCTCTCCTTCTCCCTCTCCCTCTCTCCCTCCTTCCTTCCCTCTCCCTTCTTCCCTCTTTCTCCCTCACCTTCACCCGCTCCCTCTTCCTCCCTCTCTTCTCTCCTTCTTCCTCCTCTGCATTTGCCCTCTTCTTCTTTCTTCCTTCCCTCCTCTTCCCTCCTCACTCACTCTTTTCTTCCCTTCTCCTCCACCTTCTCCCTCACCCGCTCCCTCTCCCTCACTCCCTTCCTTCTTCCCTCCACCTTCCTCCCTTACCCTCTCCCATCTCTCTCTCTCTCTACAAATCCTACCCCCCCGCCATCCTCCAATCAATCCTTAACCAATACTCGAACCAAACACCAGTGATTCACACGCAACTTCCGCATTTTAAATACATAAAAAAAACAAGAAAAAAACACACAATGGATAATCAAACTTTATCTTTTTATCAATCTCTAACTGGAGTTGTTTTATGTGGCGACTTCTGGCAATCCGAGATCACGCCGGCGAATGTGAGAATAATATTTAACCTGAAAATAATAACAATGATAACAACAGCGATCATAAATTTGTCACACGAGGAAAAAGTAATAATAATAATAATAATAATAATAATAAAAATAATAATAATAACAATAAGAATAACAACAGCAATGAAATAACAATAATAGCAGTAGTAGTAAGAATATTAATAATGACAATAAGAATAACAACAATAATAACGATAATAATAATAACAATTTTAATAACAATAACAGAAAAAACAACAGTAATAAACAGTAATAACAATTTAAAGACGAAAAAGAAGAGGGAGAGAAAAAAACAAAACACACCAATCATAATAAACAGAGATCATAATAAACATAATAAGCAGAGAAAGCCATGGATAAAAACTAATATCCATAAAAGCAATTACAATAACCGTCAATTCAGTCATTCAATTAGTGAAATTAATCAGTCATGCACTGCAATCATGCACGCTGCCTTCGCAATGACTCTATAATGCATCTCTGAATGTGCAAGATATTGATAATAATAATATCAATAATATTTATAATGGTTATAATAATAATGTCAATAATAATAATAATGATAATGTTAATATAATATTAATAATATTTATAATAATTATAATAATAATAATAATAATGATAATAATAATGATAATAATAATGATAATAATAATGTTGATAATAATGTTAATAATAATGATAATAATAATGATAATAATAATGATAATAATAATGATAATAATAATGATAACAATAATGTTAATAATAATGATAACAATAATGTTAATAATAATGATAATATTAATGTCAATAATAATGTTAATAATAATGATAATAATAATGATAATAATAATGTTAATAAAATATTAATAATATTTATAATAATTATAATAATAATAATAATAATGATAATAATAATGTTAATAATAATAATAATAATAATAATAATAATAATGTTAATAATAATGATAAAAATAATGTTAATAATAATGATAATAATAATGTTAATGATAATGATAATAATAATATTAATAATATTTATAATGATCATAATAATAATGTTAATAATAATAATAATAATAATGATAATAATAATGTTGATAATAATGATAATAATAATGTTAATAATAATAATGATGATACTACTACTAATAATAATAACACCAGATAAACCAAGCGAAGAAGAAGAAGAAGAAGAAGAAGTAGAAGAAGAAGATGTAGAAGAAGAAGGAGAAGAAGAAGAAGATAAAAAAAGAAGAAGACGAAGAAAAAGGAGAAGAAGTAACGAAAGAAGAAGGAAGGAGGAACGGGAGAAGAAGAAGAAGGAGAAGAAGAAGACGAAGAAGAAGGAGATGAAGTAACTGAAAGAAGAAGAAAAAAACAAGAAGAAGAAGAAGGAGGAAGAGGAGAAGAAGAAGAAGAAGAAGAAGAAGACGAAGAAGGAGAAGAATTAACGAAAGAAGAAGAAAAAACAACACGAAGAGAAAGAAGAAGGATAAGAAGTAACGAAAGAAGAAGAAAAAAAAAGCAAGAAGAAAAAGAAGAAGAAGGAGGAAGAGGAGAAGAAGAGGAAGAAAAAGAAGCAAAACACGACAATGACACTGCAGTCGCGTGTTGCACAACCATTCGGAAAAGGACAAAGTGTCCGTCGTAAGTACAGAATTTTCTCACAATGAATAATTTGAGTAAATACACTGCGAGGTATTATAAATGCCGTTATCATGATTAGAAAGATCGATAAATGACAGAAAGATAGAGCGATAAAGAGAAAGATGGACAGGAATAAAAATAGATCAGAGTGATAGAGAGAAGGAGGAATGGGAAGGAAAATAATGATAAAAAGCGTGAGAATGTTAGAAAGATCGATAAATGGACAGGCAGGAAGATAGAGTGATAAAGAGAAGGAGGAAAGGGAAGGAAAATAATGATAAAAAGCGTGAGAATGTTAGAAAGATCGGTAAATGGACAGGCAGAAAGATAGAGTGATAAAGAGAAAGATGAACAGGAAGAAAAATAATGATAAAAAGCGTGAGAATGTTAGAAAGATCGATAAATGGACAGGCAGGAAGATAGAGTGATAAAGAGAATGAGGAATGGGAAGAAAAATAATGATAAAAAGCGTGAGAATGTTAGAAAGATCGATAAATGGACAGGCAGGAAGATAGAGTGATAAAGAGAAGGAGGAATGGGAAGGAAAATAATGATAAAAAGCGTGAGAATGTTAGAAAGATCGGTAAATGGACAGGCAGGAAGATAGAGTGATAAAGAGAAAGATGGACAGGAATAAAAATAGATCAGAGTGATAGAGAGAATGAGGAATGGGAAGGAAAATAATGATAAAAAGCGTGAGAAGGGGTAGGGTAGCGTGAATAATGATAAGGAGGAGGAGGAGGAGAGGAGAGGAGGAGGAGGAGGAGGAGGAGGAGAAGAAGAAGAAGAAGAAGAAGAAGAAGAAGAAGAAGAAGAAGAAGAAGAAGAAGAAGAAGAAGAAGAAGAAGAAGAAGAAGAAGAAGAAGGAGAAGTAACAAAAGAAGAAGAAAAAACAAGAAGAAGACGAAGAAGGAGAAGAAGTAACGAAAGAAGAAGAAAAAAAACAAGAAGAAAAAGAAGGAGGAGGAAGAGGAGAAGAAGAAAAAAAGAAGCAAAACACGACAATGACACTGCAGTCGCGTGTTGCACAACCATTCGGAAAAGGAAAAGGTGTCCGTCGTAAGAAGAAGAAGTAACGAAAGAAGAAGAGAAAAAACAAGAAGAAAAAGAAGGAGGACGAGGAGAAGAAGATGGAGGAAGAGGAGAAGAAGAAGAAAAAGAAGCAAAACACGACAATGACACTGCAGTCGCGTGTTGCACAACCATTCGGAAAAGGAAAAATTGTCCGTCGTAAGAAGAAGAAGTAACGAAAGAAGAAGAGAAAAAACAAGAAGAAAAAGAAGGAGGACGAGGAGAAGAAGATGGAGGAAGAGGAGAAGAAGAAGAAAAAGAAGCAAAACACGACAATGACACTGCAGTCGCGTGTTGCACAACCATTCGGAAAAGGACAAAGTGTCCGTCGTAAGAAGAAGAAGTAACGAAAGAAGAAGAGAAAAAACAAGAAGAAAAAGAAGGAGGACGAGGAGAAGAAGATGGAGGAAGAGGAGAAGAAGAAAAAGAAGCAAAACACGACAATGACACTGCAGTCGCGTGTTGCACAACCATTCGGAAAAGGAAAAAGTGTCCGTCGTAAGAAGAAGAAGTAACGAAAGAAGAAGAGAAAAAACAAGAAGAAAAAGAAGGAGGACGAGGAGAAGAAGAAGAAGGAAGAGGAGAAGAAGAAAAAGAAGCAAAACACGACAATGACACTGCAGTCGCGTGTTGCACAACCATTCGGAAAAGGAAAAAGTGTCCGTCGTAAGAAGAAGAAGTAACGTAAGAAGAAGAGAAAAAACAAGAAGAAAAAGAAGGAGGACGAGGAGAAGAAGATGGAGGAAGAGGAGAAGAAGAAAAAGAAGCAAAACACGACAATGACACTGCAGTCGCGTGTTGCACAACCATTCGGAAAAGGAAAAATTGTCCGTCGTAAGAAGAAGAAGTAACGAAAGAAGAAGAGAAAAAACAAGAAGAAAAAGAAGGAGGACGAGGAGAAGAAGATGGAGGAAGAGGAGAAGAAGAAGAAAAAGAAGCAAAACACGACAATGACACTGCAGTCGCGTGTTGCACAACCATTCGGAAAAGGACAAAGTGTCCGTCGTAAGAAGAAGAAGTAACGAAAGAAGAAGAGAAAAAACAAGAAGAAAAAGAAGGAGGACGAGGAGAAGAAGAAGGAGGAAGAGGAGAAGAAGAAAAAAAGAAGCAAAACACGACAATGACACTGCAGTCGCGTGTTGCACAACCATTCGGAAAAGGAAAAAGTGTCCGTCGTAAGAAGAAGAAGTAACGAAAGAAGAAGAGAAAAAACAAGAAGAAAAAGAAGGAGGACGAGGAGAAGAAGAAGGAGGAAGAGGAGAAGAAGAAAAAGAAGCAAAACACGACAATGACACTGCAGTCGCGTGTTGCACAACCATTCGGAAAAGGACAAAGTGTCCGTCGTAAGTACAGCATTTTCTCACAGTGAATAATTTGAGTAAATACACTGCGAGGTTTTACAAATGCCGTTATCATGATTAGAAAGATCGATAAATGGACAGGCAGGAAGATAGAGTGATAAAGAGAATGAGGAATGGGAAGGAAAACAATGATAAAAAGCGTGAGAATGTTAGAAAGATCGATAAATAGAGAGAGACAGAAAGATAGAGTGATAAAGAGAAGGAGGAATGGGAAGGAAAATAATGATAAAAAGCGTGAGAATGTTAGAAAGATCGATAAATGGACAGGCAGGAAGATAGAGTGATAAAGAGAATGAGGAACGGGAAGGAAAATAATGATAAAAAGCGTGAGAATGTTAGAAAGATTGGTAAATGGACAGGCAGGAAGATAGAGTGATAAAGAGAAAGATGGACAGGAATAAAAATAGATCAGAGTGATAGAGAGAATGAGGAATGGGAAGGAAAATAATGATAAAAAGCGTGAGAATGTTAGAAAGATCGGTAAATGGACAGGCAGGAAGATAGAGTGATAAAGAGAATGAGGAAAGGGAAGGAAAATAATGATAAAAAGCGTGAGAATGTTAGAAAGATCGGTAGATAGATAGACAGAAAGATAGAGTGATAAAGAGAAAGATGGACAGGAATAAAAATAGATCAGAGGGATAAAGAGAAAGAGGAATGGGAAGAAAAATAATGATAAAAAGCGTGAGAATGTTAGAAAGATCGATAAATGGACAGACAGAAAGATAGAGTGATAAAGAGAAGGAGGAATGGGAAGGAAAATAATGATAAAAAGCGTGAGAATGTTAGAAAGATCGATAAATGGACAGGCAGAAAGATAGAGTGATAAAGAGAAAGATGGACAGGAATAAAAATAGATCAGAGTGATAGAGAGAATGAGGAAAGGGAAGGAAAATAATGATAAAAAGCGTGAGAATGTTAGAAAGATCGATAAATGGACAGGCAGAAAGATAGAGTGATAAAGAGAAAGAGGAATGGGAAGGAAAATAATGATAAAAAGCGTGAGAATGTTAGAAAGATCGGTAAATGGACAGGCAGAAAGATAGAGTGATAAAGAGAAAGAGGAATGGGAAGGAAAATAATGATAAAAAGCGTGAGAATGTTAGAAAGATCGGTAAATGGACAGGCAGAAAGATAGAGTGATAAAGAGAAGGAGGAATGGGAAGAAAAATAATGATAAAAAGCGTGAGAATGTTAGAAAGATCGGTAAATGGACAGGCAGGAAGATAGAGTGATAAAGAGAATGAGGAACGGGAAGGAAAATAATGATAAAAAGCGTGAGAATGTTAGAAAGATCGGTAAATGGACAGGCAGGAAGATAGAGTGATAAAGAGAAAGATGGACAGGAATAAAAATGGATCAGAGTGATAGAGAGAATGAGGAACGGGAAGGAAAATAATGATAAAAAGCTTGAGAAAGGGTAGGATAGCGTGGATAATGATAAGGAGGAGGAGGAGGAGGAGGAGGAGGAAAACGAGGAAAGGGATGAGGGCGAGGAAAAGGAATAGGAAGCGAAATAGAGGAAGAAGAAGAAGAAAAACGAAGATTTAAAAAAAACACAAATACAAACACACAACAAAAGAAAGAACTACAGAACGACACACGAAAACCTCAACAACAATAAAACAAACAAACAAAACAAAAAACAAACCAAAAAAACAAACACCAGACCCCCCCAAAAAAAAATCCAAGCAAGAAGAAACGAATAAAGGAGAGGAAGAGAGAGGCGATGGAAGCGGCCGAGGAGGACACCCGCAAGAAGAAACGAATAAAGGAGAGGAAGAAAGAAACGAATAAAGGAGAGGAAGAAAGAAACGAATAAAGGAGAGGAAGAGAGAGGCCGAGGGGGACACCCGCAAGAAGAAACGAATAAAGGAGAGGAAGAAAGAAACGAATAAAGGAGAGGAAGAAAGAAACGAATAAAGGAGAGGAAGAGAGAGGCGAAGGAAGCGGCCGAGGAGGACCCGCAAGAAGAAACGAATAAAGGAGAGGAAGAAAGAAACGAATAAAGGAGAGGAAGAAAGAAACGAATAAAGGAGAGGAAGAGAGAGGCGAAGGAAGCGGCCGAGGAGGACACCCGCAAGAAGAAACGAATAAAGGAGAGGAAGAAAGAAACGAATAAAGGAGAGGAAGAGAGAGGCGAAGGAAGCGGCCGAGGAGGACACCCGCAAGAAGAAACGAATAAAGGAGAGGAAGAAAGAGACGAATAAAGGAGAGGAAGAGAGAGGCGAAGGGAGCGGCCGAGGAGGACACCCGCAAGAAGAAACGAATAAAGGAGAGGAAGAAAGAGACGAATAAAGGAGAGGAAGAAAGAAACGAATAAAGGAGAGGAAGAGAGAGGCGAAGGAAGCGGCCGAGGAGGACCCGCAAGAAGAAACGAATAAAGGAGAGGAAGAAAGAGACGAATAAAGGAGAGGAAGAAAGAAACGAATAAAGGAGAGGAAGAGAGAGGCGAAGGAAGCGGCCGAGGAGGACCCGCAAGAAGAAACGAATAAAGGAGAGGAAGAAAGAAACGAATAAAGGAGAGGAAGAAAGAAACGAATAAAGGAGAGGAAGAGAGAGGCGAAGGAAGCGGCCGAGGAGGACACCCGCAAGAAGAAACGAATAAAGGAGAGGAAGAAAGAGACGAATAAAGGAGAGGAAGAGAGAGGCGAAGGGAGCGGCCGAGGAGGACACCCGCAAGAAGAAACGAATAAAGGAGAGGAAGAAAGAGACGAATAAAGGAGAGGAAGAAAGAAACGAATAAAGGAGAGGAAGAGAGAGGCGAAGGAAGCGGCCGAGGAGGACCCGCAAGAAGAAACGAATAAAGGAGAGGAAGAAAGAGACGAATAAAGGAGAGGAAGAAAGAAACGAATAAAGGAGAGGAAGAGAGAGGCGAAGGAAGCGGCCGAGGAGGACCCGCAAGAAGAAACGAATAAAGGAGAGGAAGAAAGAAACGAATAAAGGAGAGGAAGAAAGAAACGAATAAAGGAGAGGAAGAGAGAGGCGAAGGAAGCGGCCGAGGAGGACACCCGCAAGAAGAAACGAATAAAGGAGAGGAAGAAAGAGACGAATAAAGGAGAGGAAGAAAGAGACGAATAAAGGAGAGGAAGAAAGAAACGAATAAAGGAGAGGAAGAGAGAGGCGAAGGAAGCGGCCGAGGAGGACACGCAAGAAGAAACGAATAAAGGAGAGGAAGAAAGAAACGAATAAAGGAGAGGAAGAAAGAAACGAATAAAGGAGAGGAAGAGAGAGGCGAAGGAAGCGGCCGAGGAGGACACCCGCAAGAAGAAACGAATAAAGGAGAGGAAGAAAGAGACGAATAAAGGAGAGGAAGAGAGAGGCGAAGGGAGCGGCCGAGGAGGACACGCGCAAGAAGAAACGAATAAAGGAGAGGAAGAAAGAGACGAATAAAGGAGAGGAAGAAAGAAACGAATAAAGGAGAGGAAGAGAGAGGCGAAGGAAGCGGCCGAGGAGGACCCGCAAGAAGAAACGAATAAAGGAGAGGAAGAAAGAAACGAATAAAGGAGAGGAAGAAAGAAACGAATAAAGGAGAGGAAGAGAGAGGCGAAGGAAGCGGCCGAGGAGGACACCCGCAAGAAGAAACGAATAAAGGAGAGGAAGAAAGAGACGAATAAAGGAGAGGAAGAGAGAGGCGAAGGGAGCGGCCGAGGAGGACACCCGCAAGAAGAAACGAATAAAGGAGAGGAAGAAAGAGACGAATAAAGGAGAGGAAGAAAGAAACGAATAAAGGAGAGGAAGAGAGAGGCGAAGGAAGCGGCCGAGGAGGACCCGCAAGAAGAAACGAATAAAGGAGAGGAAGAAAGAGACGAATAAAGGAGAGGAAGAAAGAAACGAATAAAGGAGAGGAAGAGAGAGGCGAAGGAAGCGGCCGAGGAGGACCCGCAAGAAGAAACGAATAAAGGAGAGGAAGAAAGAAACGAATAAAGGAGAGGAAGAAAGAAACGAATAAAGGAGAGGAAGAGAGAGGCGAAGGAAGCGGCCGAGGAGGACACCCGCAAGAAGAAACGAATAAAGGAGAGGAAGAAAGAGACGAATAAAGGAGAGGAAGAAAGAAACGAATAAAGGAGAGGAAGAGAGAGGCGAAGGAAGCGGCCGAGGAGGACACCCGCAAGAAGAGACGAATAAAGGAGAGGAAGAAAGAGACGAATAAAGGAGAGGAAGAGAGAGGCGAAGGAAGCGGCCGAGGAGGACCCGCAAGAAGAAACGAATAAAGGAGAGGAAGAAAGAGACGAATAAAGGAGAGGAAGAAAGAAACGAATAAAGGAGAGGAAGAGAGAGGCGAAGGAAGCGGCCGAGGAGGACACCCGCAAGAAGAAACGAATAAAGGAGAGGAAGAAAGAGACGAATAAAGGAGAGGAAGAAAGAAACGAATAAAGGAGAGGAAGAGAGAGGCGAAGGAAGCGGCCGAGGAGGACCCGCAAGAAGAAACGAATAAAGGAGAGGAAGAAAGAAACGAATAAAGGAGAGGAAGAAAGAAACGAATAAAGGAGAGGAAGAGAGAGGCGAAGGAAGCGGCCGAGGAGGACACCCGCAAGAAGAAACGAATAAAGGAGAGGAAGAAAGAAACGAATAAAGGAGAGGAAGAAAGAAACGAATAAAGGAGAGGAAGAGAGAGGCGAAGGAAGCGGCCGAGGAGGACACCCGCAAGAAGAGACGAATAAAGGAGAGGAAGAAAGAAACGAATAAAGGAGAGGAAGAGAGAGGCGAAGGAAGCGGCCGAGGACGACACCCGCAAGAAGAAACGAATAAAGGAGAGGAAGAAAGAAACGAATAAAGGAGAGGAAGAGAGAGGCGAAGGAAGCGACCCAAGGAGGACCCGCAAGAAGAGACGAATAAAGGAGAGGAAGAAAGAAACGAATAAAGGAGAGGAAGAAAGAAACGAATAAAGGAGAGGAAGAGAGAGGCGAAGGAAGCGGCCGAGGAGGACCCGCAAGAAGAAACGAATAAAGGAGAGGAAGAAAGAAACGAATAAAGGAGAGGAAGAGAGAGGCGAAGGGAGCGGCCGAGGAGGACACCCGCAAGAAGAAACGAATAAAGGAGAGGAAGAAAGAAACGAATAAAGGAGAAGAAGAAAGAAACGAATAAAGGAGAGGAAGAGAGAGGCGAAGGAAGCGGCCGAGGAGGACCCGCAAGAAGAAACGAATAAAGGAGAGGAAGAAAGAAACGAATAAAGGAGAGGAAGAGAGAGGCGAAGGAAGCGGCCGAGGAGGACACCCGCAAGAAGAAACGAATAAAGGAGAGGAAGAAAGAAACGAATAAAGGAGAGGAAGAGAGAGGCGAAGGAAGCGGCCGAGGAGGACCCGCAAGAAGAAACGAATAAAGGAGAGGAAGAAAGAGACGAATAAAGGAGAGGAAGAGAGAGGCGAAGGAAGCGGCCGAGGAGGACCCGCAAGAAGAAACGAATAAAGGAGAGGAAGAAAGAGACGAATAAAGGAGAGGAAGAAAGAAACGAATAAAGGAGAGGAAGAGAGAGGCGAAGGAAGCGGCCGAGGAGGACCCGCAAGAAGAAACGAATAAAGGAGAGGAAGAAAGAAACGAATAAAGGAGAGGAAGAAAGAAACGAATAAAGGAGAAGAAGAAAGAAACGAATAAAGGAGAGGAAGAGAGAGGCGAAGGAAGCGGCCGAGGAGGACCCGCAAGAAAAAACGAATAAAGGAGAGGAAGAAAGAAACGAATAAAGGAGAGGAAGAGAGAGGCGAAGGAAGCGGCCGAGGAGGACACCCGCAAGAAGAAACGAATAAAGGAGAGGAAGAAAGAGACGAATAAAGGAGAGGAAGAGAGAGGCGAAGGAAGCGGCCGAGGAGGACACCCGCAAGAAGAGACGAATAAAGGAGAGGAAGAAAGAGACGAATAAAGGAGAGGAAGAGAGAGGCGAAGGAAGCGGCCGAGGAGGACACCCGCAAGAAGAAACGAATAAAGGAGAGGAAGAAAGAAACGAATAAAGGAGAGGAAGAGAGAGGCGAAGGAAGCGGCCGAGGAGGACACCCGCAAGAAGAAACGAATAAAGGAGAGGAAGAAAGAAACGAATAAAGGAGAGGAAGAGAGAGGCGAAGGAAGCGGCCGAGGAGGACACCCGCAAGAAGAAACGAATAAAGGAGAGGAAGAAAGAAACGAATAAAGGAGAGGAAGAGAGAGGCGAAGGAAGCGGCCGAGGAGGACACCCGCAAGAAGAAACGAATAAAGGAGAGGAAGAAAGAGACGAATAAAGGAGAGGAAGAAAGAAACGAATAAAGGAGAGGAAGAGAGAGGCGAAGGAAGCGGCCGAGGAGGACCCGCAAGAAGAAACGAATAAAGGAGAGGAAGAAAGAAACGAATAAAGGAGAGGAAGAAAGAAACGAATAAAGGAGAGGAAGAAAGAAACGAATAAAGGAGAGGAAGAGAGAGGCGAAGGAAGCGGCCGAGGAGGACCCGCAAGAAGAAACGAATAAAGGAGAGGAAGAAAGAAACGAATAAAGGAGAGGAAGAAAGAAACGAATAAAGGAGAGGAAGAGAGAGGCGAAGGAAGCGGCCGAGGAGGACACCCGCAAGAAGAAACGAATAAAGGAGAGGAAGAAAGAGACGAATAAAGGAGAGGAAGAAAGAAACGAATAAAGGAGAGGAAGAGAGAGGCGAAGGAAGCGGCCGAGGAGGACCCGCAAGAAAAAACGAATAAAGGAGAGGAAGAAAGAAACGAATAAAGGAGAGGAAGAAAGAAACGAATAAAGGAGAGGAAGAAAGAAACGAATAAAGGAGAAGAAGAAAGAAACGAATAAAGGAGAGGAAGAAAGAAACGAATAAAGGAGAGGAAGAGAGAGGCGAAGGGAGCGGCCGAGGAGGACACCCGCAAGAAGAAACGAATAAAGGAGAGGAAGAAAGAAACGAATAAAGGAGAGGAAGAAAGAAACGAATAAAGGAGAGGAAGAAAGAAACGAATAAAGGAGAAGAAGAAAGAAACGAATAAAGGAGAGGAAGAAAGAGACGAATAAAGGAGAGGAAGAGAGAGGCGAAGGAAGCGGCCGAGGAGGACCCGCAAGAAAAAACGAATAAAGGAGAGGAAGAAAGAAACGAATAAAGGAGAGGAAGAAAGAAACGAATAAAGGAGAGGAAGAAAGAAACGAATAAAGGAGAAGAAGAAAGAAACGAATAAAGGAGAGGAAGAAAGAGACGAATAAAGGAGAGGAAGAGAGAGGCGAAGGGAGCGGCCGAGGAGGACACCCGCAAGAAGAGACGAATAAAGGAGAGGAAGAAAGAAACGAATAAAGGAGAGGAAGAGAGAGGCGAAGGAAGCGGCCGAGGAGGACCCGCAAGAAGAAACGAATAAAGGAGAGGAAGAAAGAGACGAATAAAGGAGAGGAAGAGAGAGGCGAAGGAAGCGGCCGAGGAGGACACCCGCAAGAAGAGACGAATAAAGGAGAGGAAGAAAGAAACGAATAAAGGAGAGGAAGAAAGAAACGAATAAAGGAGAGGAAGAAAGAAACGAATAAAGGAGAGGAAGAAAGAAACGAATAAAGGAGAGGAAGAGAGAGGCGAAGGGAGCGGCCGAGGAGGACACCCGCAAGAAGAAACGAATAAAGGAGAGGAAGAAAGAAACGAATAAAGGAGAGGAAGAAAGAAACGAATAAAGGAGAGGAAGAAAGAAACGAATAAAGGAGAAGAAGAAAGAAACGAATAAAGGAGAGGAAGAAAGAGACGAATAAAGGAGAGGAAGAGAGAGGCGAAGGGAGCGGCCGAGGAGGACACCCGCAAGAAGAGACGAATAAAGGAGAGGAAGAAAGAGACGAATAAAGGAGAGGAAGAGAGAGGCGAAGGAAGCGGCCGAGGAGGACCCGCAAGAAGAAACGAATAAAGGAGAGGAAGAAAGAGACGAATAAAGGAGAGGAAGAGAGAGGCGAAGGAAGCGGCCGAGGAGGACACCCGCAAGAAGAGACGAATAAAGGAGAGGAAGAAAGAAACGAATAAAGGAGAGGAAGAAAGAAACGAATAAAGAGAGCAAGAAAGAAACGAATAAAGGAGAGGAAGAAAGAAACGGATAAAGGAGAGGAAGAGAGAGGCGATGGAAGCGGCCGAGGAGGACACCCGCAAGAAGAAACGAATAAAGGAGAGGAAGAAAGAAACGAATAAAGGAGAGGAAGAAAGAAACGAATAAAGGAGAGGAAGAAAGAAACGAATAAAGGAGAGGAAGAAAGAAACGAATAAAGGAGAGGAAGAAAGAAACGAATAAAGGAGAGGAAGAAAGAAACGAATAAAGGAGAGGAAGAGAGAGGCGATGAAAGCGGCCGAGGAGGACCCGCAAGAAGAAACGAATAAAGGAGAGGAAGAAAGAAACGAATAAAGGAGAGGAAGAAAGAAACGAATAAAGGAGAGGAAGAGAGAGGCGAAGGGAGCGGCCGAGGAGGACCCGCAAGAAGAAACGAATAAAGGAGAGGAAGAAAGAAACGAATAAAGGAGAGGAAGAAAGAAACGAATAAAGGAGAGGAAGAAAGAAACGAATAAAGGAGAAGAAGAAAGAAACGAATAAAGGAGAGGAAGAAAGAGACGAATAAAGGAGAGGAAGAAAGAAACGAATAAAGGAGAGGAAGAGAGAGGCGAAGGAAGCGGCCGAGGAGGACCCGCAAGAAGAAACGAATAAAGGAGAGGAAGAAAGAAACGAATAAAGGAGAGGAAGAAAGAAACGAATAAAGGAGAGGAAGAAAGAAACGAATAAAGGAGAGGAAGAGAGAGGCGAAGGAAGCGGCCGAGGAGGACCCGCAAGAAGAAACGAATAAAGGAGAGGAAGAAAGAAACGAATAAAGGAGAGGAAGAAAGAAACGAATAAAGGAGAGGAAGAGAGAGACGAAGGAAGCGGCCGAGGAGGACACGCAAGAAAAAACGAATAAAGGAGAGGAAGAAAGAAACGAATAAAGGAGAGGAAGAAAGAAACGAATAAAGGAGAGGAAGAAAGAAACGAATAAAGGAGAAGAAGAAAGAAACGAATAAAGGAGAGGAAGAAAGAGACGAATAAAGGAGAGGAAGAAAGAAACGAATAAAGGAGAGGAAGAGAGAGGCGAAGGAAGCGGCCGAGGAGGACCCGCAAGAAAAAACGAATAAAGGAGAGGAAGAAAGAAACGAATAAAGGAGAGGAAAAAAGAAACGAATAAAGGGGAGGAAGAAAGGAAACGAATAAAGGAGAAGAAGAAAGAAACGAATAAAGGAGAGGGAAGAAAGAGACGAATAAAGGAGAGGAAGAAAGAAACGAATAAAGGAGAGGAAGAGAGAGGCGAAGGAAGCGGCCGAGGAGGACCCCGCAAGAAAAAACGAATAAAGGAGAGGAAGAAAGAAACGAATAAAGGAGAGGAAGAAAGAAACGAATAAAGGAGAGGAAGAAAGAAACGAATAAAGGAGGGAAGAAGAAAGAAACGAATAAAGGAGAGGAAGAAAGAGACGAATAAAGGAGAGGAAGAGAGAGGCGAAGGGAGCGGCCGAGGAGGACACCCGCAAGAAGAGACGAATAAAGGAGAGGAAGAAAGCAGACGAATAAAGGAGAGGAAGAGAGAGGCGAAGGAAGCGGCCGAGGAGGACCCTGCAAAGAAGAAACGAATAAAGGAGAGGAAGAAAGAGACGAATAAAGGAGAGGAAGAGAGAGGCGAAGGAAGCGGCCGAGGAGGACACCCGCAAGAAGAGACGAATAAAGGAGAGGAAGAAAGAAACGAATAAAGGAGAGGAAGAAAAGAAACGAATAAAGGAGAGGAAGAAAGAAACGAATAAAAAAAGGAGAAGGGGAAGGAAAGAAACGAATAAAGGAAAGAGGAAGGAGAGAGGCGAAGGGAGTGGCCGAGGAGGACACCATGAAGAAGAACGAATAAAGGAGAGGAAGAAAGAAACTTAATAAAGGAGAGGAAGAAAGAAACGAATAAAGGAGAGGAGGAAGAAAGAAACGAATAAAGGAGAGGGAAGAAAGAAACGAATAAAGGAGAGGAAGAAAAGAAACGAATAAAGGAGAGGAAGAAAGAAACGAATAAAGGAGAGGAAGAGGAGAAGAAGGAAGCGGCCGGAGAGGACCCGCAAGAAGAAACGAATAAAGGAGAGGAAGAAAGGGGGAAACCCCCGAATAAAGGAGAGGAAGAAAGAAAACGAAATAAAAAAGGAGAGGAAGAAAGAAACGAATAAAGGAGAGGAAGAAAGAGACGAACAGTTGAGAGTGGAAGAAAGAAACGAATAAAGGAGAGGAAGAGAGAAGGGGCGGGGAAAGGTGCTGGCCGAGGAGGACCTGCAAGAAAACGAATAAAGGAGAGGAAGAAAGAAACGGAATAAAGGGTGAGAGGAAGAAAGAAACGAATAAAGGAGAGGTTAAAAGGGGGGAAAACGAATAAAGGAGAGGAAGAAAGAGACGAATAAAGGAGGTTAAGGAAGGGGGGAAAAGGGGAAACGAATAAAGGAGAGGAAGAGAGAGGCGAAGGAAGCGAGCCGAGGAGGACCCG
>NW_027213463.1:5000-25000 GCF_042767895.1 Penaeus vannamei | reverse complement strand
ACAAGAAAAGGCTTCACCACAAGAGTGATTCACGGCCTCACTATTGCTATCCCTCTCTCTCTCTCTCTCTCTCTCTCTCTCTCTCGCTTCGCGCTCGTTTTTACTTCTCGTTTTCGTTTTCGTTCGCTTGCGCCTGTTTCCGTTTGTTTTTGTTTTTGCTTTTGCTTTCTCTCGCTCTCTCCTCTCTCTCTCTCTCTCTCTCTCTCTCTCTCTCTCTCTCTCTCTCTCTCTCTCTCTCTCTCTCTCTCTCTCTCTCTCTCTCTCCTCCTCCTCCTCCCTCCATCGCCTTCTTTTTACTTTTCTTTTCCCACTTTCTCCACTCCTTCCTATTCACCCACTTCTCCTTCTTTCCCACTCCTCCCAACTCTCCTCTCTTCTTAAACTCCTCCTTCCTTTCCTTTCCTTCTTATCCACTCACTCCTTCCTTCCTTCTTCCTCTCCTCCTTTCCTTTCCTTTCCTTTCCTTTCTCCAAACCCTCCCTCCCACCCTCCCCTTCTCCCTCCCCACCATCTTTTCCCATCCACCCACCCTCCTTCCCGTCCTCCCTCCCTCCCACCATCCTTCCTGCAACCTCCTCTCTCTCTCTCTCCAAACCCTCCCTCCCTCCCTCCCTCCCTCCCTCTCCCTCCCACCATCTTTTCCCATCCTTTCCCAACCTCCCTCTCTCTCTCCAAAAACCCTCCCTCCCTCCCTCCCTCCCTTTCTCCACCATCCTTCCCAACCTCCCTCTCCTTCCCATCCTCCCTCCCTCCCTCCATCCTCCTCTCCCTCCCTTCTCCTCCCACCATTCTTCCCATCCACCCACCGTCCTTCCTCCCATCCTCCTTCCTTTTCCCTTTCCTTTCCCTTTCCCTTTTCCCTTCCTTTTCCTTCCCTTTCCTCCCACCATCTTCCCACCCCACCCACCCTCCTTCCCTATCCTCCTCCTCTTTCTTTCCTTCTTTCCTTCCTCTTTTCCTTTCCTTCCTTCCTTCTTCTTCCTTCTCTCTCTCCCTCCCACCATCCCCACTCACCCACCCTCCTCCTCATTCTCCCTCTCTCTCCTCCATCCCTTCTTCCCACCATCACCTCTTAACCTCCCTCTCTCCCTCCCTCCTTCCCATCCTCCCTCCCTCCCTCCCCACCATCCTTCCCAACCTCCCTCTCTCTCCAAACCCTCCCTCCCTCCCTCACTCCCTCCCTTCTTCCCACCATCCTTCCCTCCCTCCCTCTCTCCCTCTTTCCTTCCCGCCCTCTTCTCCTCTTTCCCTAAAAGGACATCATTCCCACAGCCTCCGATTTCCGCTTTCCCCAAAATGGAGTCGCTCTCGAGATGTAAATAAACACGGACGCGGGAAATGGCTCATATATATATATATATATATATATATATATATATATATATATATATATATATATATATATATATATATATATATAGATAGATAGATAGATAGATAGATAGATAGATAGATAGATAGATAGATAGATAGATAGATAGATAGATAGATAGACAGATAGACAGATAGACAGATAGACAGATAGACAGATAGACAGATAGACAGATAGACAGATAGATAGATAGATAGATAGATAGATAGATAGAAATAGATTTAGATAAAGATAGTATTATATATATTTATATGTATATATATATATATATATATATATATATATATAAGAGAGAGAGAGAGAGAGAGAGAGAGAGAGATAGATAGAGAGACAGATAGAGAGAGAGAGAGAGATACAGAGAGAGAGAGATAGAGAGAGAGAGAGAGAGAGAGAGAGAGGGAGAGGAGATATATATATATATATATATATATATATATATATATATATATATATATATATATATATATATATATATATATATATATATATATATAAGAGAACGAGAAAGAGAGAGAGAGACTAAGACAAAGAAAGAGAAAGAGAAAGAGATAGAGAGAGAGACACAGGCCGCTGTCCCAAACCCTTCTACTGCGCGGGGGACAGCCTCCTCCCCCCCCCCCACTCGCTTCTCCTTAAGAGATGAGAAATGAAAGGAACGAGAAAAACGGAAAAAAGAGAAGAGAAAAGAACGGAAAGATTATAAAAGAAGAAAAAAAAAGAGAAAAGAAGAGATGATAAAATAAAAGAGAAGAGAAAGTAACGGAAAGATTATAAAAGAAGAAAAAAAAGAAAAGAAGAGTTGATAAATAAAGAGGCAGAAAGGAACGGAAAGATTATAAAAGAAGAAAAAAGAGAAAAGAAGACATGATAAAATAAAAGAGAAAGGGGAAAAGGGAAGAGCTGAAGTCCAGCCTCCAGCCATCCCCCTATTCTCACTATGGCAGAGGGACCTTCCTCCCTGCTCGTTCCCTCACCCTCCCTTCTGCCTCCTTCCTTTCCCCCAACTCCCCTCTCCTCCATTTTATCCCCTACTTACTCCCTCTCTCCCTCCCACCCCTTCTTACTTCCCCTCTCCTCCACCCCTTTTCTCCCCCTACTACTCTCTCCTCCACCCCTTTCTCCCTTACTACTCCCTCTCCTCCACCCCTCCTACTCCCCTCTCCCTCTTCCTCCCCTCCTACCCTCTCCTCTACCCTCTATTCCCTCTCCTTCACACCTCCTATCCTCTCCCTCCACCCTCTTCTTACTCCCTCCTCCATCCCTCCTACCCCTTCTCCTACTCCCCTCTCCTCTCTTTCTCCTTCCTACTCCCTCTCCTCTACCCTTCCCACCCTCTCCTTCACACCCTCCTACTCCCTCTCCTCCACCCTTCTTACTCCCTCTCCTCCATCCCTTCCTACTCCCTTCTCCTACCCCTCCTCCTTCTCCCCCCTTCCTACTCCCCTCTCCTCCACCCCCTCCTCTTCTACCTTCCTACCCTCCTTCCTCTTACTCCCCTCTCCTCCTTTCCTCCCCTACCTACCCTTCTCCTCCATCCCCTCCTACTCCCCCCTCCTCCTTCCTCGCTCTGTGCAAACAACTTTCTGCGCCAAATCAAATCACTCGATATCACGATATATCAGGCGAGGCGCAACCGCTATTGGATTCAGATTTCCAATTTTCGCCTCTCTACTTGCTTGCCTGCCTGCTTGTCTGCTTGCTTGTCTCCAGTTGTCTACCTGCCTGTCTGCTTGCTTGCCTGCCCACATGTCTCTGCCTGCTTGCCTACCTGCCTGTATGTTTGCTTCCCTGCCTACCTGTCTCTAATTCTTTGCCTGCTTGTCTTCCTGCTTGCCTGCCTGCCTGTCTCTAGCTGTCTGCTTGCTTCTCTGCTTGTCTGTCTGCTTGCTTGCCTGCTCGCCTGCCTGCCTGTCTCTGCTTGCTTGCCTGTCTGTTTACTTACCTGCCTACCTGTCTCTGCTTGCTTGCCTGCCTGTCTCCAGCTGTCTGCTTGCTTCCCTGCCTGTCTGTCTGCTTGCCTGGCTGCCTGCCTGTCTCCAGCTGTCTGCTTGCTTCCCTGTCTGTCTGTCTGCTTGCCTGCTTGTCTTTCTCTAGCTGTCTGCTTGCTTCCCTGCCTGTCTGTCTGCTTGTCTGCCTGCCTTTCTCTAGCTGTTTACTTGCCTGCGTGTCTTTCCCAGCCTGCCTAGCCTTCCTGTCTCTATCTGCTTGCCATCCAGCCTGTCAGCCTGCTTGCGAATCCGATGGAGAGCGTGAACTTGCTCGTCTCCAGATCAGTCAATTCTCCGCTTCTCCCTTCCTCCCTTCCCGTTTCGCTTTTCTTCCTTCTCGCCTCCCTCTTCCTCCCTTCCTGCTTCCCTTTCCTTCCTTCCTGCTTCCCTCTTCCTCCCTTCCCGCCCCCCTCTTCCTCCCTCCCCACTTCCCTCTTCCTCCCTTCCTGCCTCTCTTCCTCCCTTCTTGCCTCCTTTCTTCCTTTCCTCCCTCCCGCCTCCCTTCCTCCTCCCTTCTTGCCTCCCTTCTTCCTCCCTCCCGCTTCCCTCTTCTTCCTTTCTCCCCACTTCCCGCTTCCTCCTCCATCCTTCCCCGCTTCCCCCTTTCCTCCTCCTCTCCCGCTTCCATCTTCCTCCCTTCCCGCCTCCTCTTCCTCCCTTCCCGCTTCCTCCTCCATCTTCCTCCCTCCCGCTTCCTTCCTTCCTCCCTCCTGCCTCTCTCTTCCTCCTTCCCCGCTTCCTCTTCCTTCCTTCCCGCTTCCCTCTTCCTCCCTTCCCGCTTCCTCTTTCCTCCCTTTCCCTCCTTTCCCTCTTCCTCCTCTCCTGCCTCCTCTTCCTCCCTTCTGCCCTTCTTCCTCCCTCCTGCCTCCTCTCTCCCTTCCTCCCTGCTTTCCTTCTTCCTCCCTCCCGCTTTCTCTTCCTCCCTTCCTGCCTCTCTTCCTCCTGCCTCCTTCTTCCTCCCTCCCGCTTCCCTCTTCCTCCCTTCCCACTTCCTTCTTCCTCCCTTCCCGCTTCTCTCGTTCGCGGGACATGCTTTACCCCCCCCCCCTCTTCTGCCCCTTCCCTGCACTTCGTCTTCCCCTGTTATCATAAACTCTCAAACTTTTCCTCTAATTCTTTTTCTGACTTTTTTTTCTCTCTTTCTTTTCTAAATAAACTTTATAATAAACCTCTCTATTGCCATTATAAAATAATTCTGCTTTACTTTTCTTTGACGTAAATAATGAAGTTTACACAACGCTATGATGGATCATTATTATAAAAAAAAGTTTCCCACTTTTGCAACAATTTTTTATTTTTTTTTGCTTTTTCTTCGATAAATATTTTTTTTTCTCTCCAGATTCCTTTCGCTCGAAGAAATAAACGAGATCTTCCTTAATTTGAACTTTCCGCCACTTGCAAGTTTCCCCTGACAACAATAACAACAATAACAACAAAAAGAAAACTTTCAGCTGTTTAAGAAAATGCTTAGTACCCCCCCCCCCCCCCCCCGCCAGGCCAGCTCCCCCACTCAAGCCTTGTGTGATGAATAATTCATCTTCCCTTTTCACTTTCCTTTATTCAATCCCCTCTTCCCATTTTTCATCATTCATTTATTTTGCATCCAAACTTTTGATCGCCTACATTTAAGAATCAATTTTTCCTTATTGAAAAACTCTTCGGATTTTCCCTCCACATTTCACAAGTAGAAACTAAGTGTAAATTATGCAATGAAGAATATAAGCGAACACTTGTACATTATATCTCAGAGTGCCATGTAATACAGCCTTTCAGACCACCTAGCATGAGGTATGGAGAACTATGTAACTACTTCATATCATCTGATGTCTTGGAAGATATAATTATGTTATATCCTAAATTTGGAATGTAGTATCACATGACCACATATCAAATGTTACATTGCCTTTCCACGCCCAAGCCGTACGCCGGCTTGACAGATGAGTAGATAAATCACTGATTGTTCTTTTCTTTTTAAATGATATATTTTTGACCGTAATAATCTTATGATCTAGATTTACACTGTAATACTATTATATAATGCTTTGACCATCAAATGTACCACAGCTTGCCCACGCCTGTGCAGTTAGCCAGGGGGGTAAATAAAGGACTTAACTAAACTAAGTCCACCTCCGTGAAACGAGGAAAATAACGAACACTTGAGCACTTTATCTCGGAAGTGTCATGTGGTACAGCCTTTCAGACCACCTAGCATGAGGTACAAAGAACTATGTGGTTATTTAATTGCATATGATACGCTGGAGGACATACTCATGCTATATCCTAATTTTCCTGTGTAAAACTATAATTATCATAGAACACATCACAGAATACTGCTATTTAAACACAAAGGCAAAGATATATCAACTTGGGTAATATACTTTTACATGGTGTATGACATATATTCCCATTTTACCATTTACAATTACTGTAATCACAGAATACTGTACTCTGTAGAATGTATGTAAATATGTAAGATGGAATAATGCATTACCGCATTTTTTATCATGAGCATTATAACCTCTCCGATCGGGATTCGATCCTGCAATGGCGGCGAGGGATCGAATCCCGATCGGAGAGGTTATAATGTTCATGTAAATACGTGTAACACTGTAATCACGATTGCCCACGCCTGAGCAGGTAACCAGGGCAGTAAATAAACTTAACTTAATTTAAATCCACCTCCCTCCCTTAAATCTAAGGAAAACCCACTGGTAAATAAACCTACTTAACTTAAATCCACCTCCCTCCCTTAAATCTAAGGAAAACCCACTGGTAAATAAACCTACTTAACTTAAATCCACCTCCCTCCCTTAAATCTAAGGAAAACCCACTGGTAAATAAACCCACTTAACTTAAATCCACCTCCCTCCCTTAAATCTAAGGAAAACTCACTGGTAAATAAACTTAACTTAACTTAAATCCACCTCCCTCCCTTAAGGAATTTAAGGAAAACCCCACTTCCTTAAATTACTCAGATTTAACCTGACATTTTATCCGCCATTTTCTCCCCCGCAGACACGCCCGGTCGGTCTGGTTTTCCCCTAAAACAGGGAATTCTTGCTCTTTCCCCGCTTGACTTTCTCAATCATGATCTAGGGAAAATCCTGAAAGTTTATATACAGCGCGTTTTTTTTATCCCTTTTTAGCGTGAAATATGAGGATTTTTTTTTATACGCTTCTTTCTAGCGGTTTTCAAAAATTTACGCTTCTATCTAGCGGTTTTCAAAAATCTAGTCTAGCGGTCTTGTGAATGAAAAAAAATATCAATAGCAACACTGAAACACGTTCCCCTTCCCACACTTCCCAAAAATTAAAAAACCAAACCCCCCACCCCTCCCCACCTCCCCTCCCAATTTAAAAAACCTCATTCCCCACCCCTCCCACCTCCCCTCCCCTCCCCCTCCCAATTTAAAAACCAGCCCCCACCCCTCCCCACCCCCACCCCCTACCCCTCCCCCTCCCACTTAATAACCAGCCCCCCACCCCCTCCCCCTCCCAATTTAAAAAACCCGCCCCCCACCCCCTCCCCCCTCCTCCCCCTCCCCCTCCCTCCCCTCGCTTCAATACTTGGCTCCGCTTTCATTAATAACTGTAATTAATCCGATTTGCCTCTTTCATGACGACCCATGGCAGGTTCCCTCATCAACACCCAGTAATTGAACTTTCCTCCTCTTGTCGCGCCGTGTAGGCCTATTTTATCTCTTATTCAGAGTTCTGTACAATATATAGGCCTACCTGAGCTTTTTAGCTAAATAAAAATATGCTATCTCTCTCTAGATTTTTTTTTTTTTTTAGCTTAGATCTACCTCCAATATACATAAATAAATAAATAAATAGATTAATTAATAATAACTTAAATAATTATACCACGAAAATAGCCTATAACAACAAAGAACGATAACAAAAATCTACTTTGAAAAAAATGACACTAAGAAAAAATGAAAATGAAAAAAAAAATAAGAGAGAAACCTCCAGAGACGATATTACCCCGCCCCCCAACCCCCCCTTCAAAAAAAAATCACTCAAAATTGTTTTCTTAAATCCGCCTTAAATCCCGCAAAATGGTATTACCCCTAAAATAAATCGCTAACACAAAAATAACAAGATAAACAAATGAGGAAAGCAAGGAATGAAAACACTTCAAATAAAGAAGAGATGAGGTGAGAGCTGTCAGAAATACATGAAATTCATGTAGTTCTGACGAAGATATAATCGAAACCGGTTAAATACATCTCTTGTATTGTGAAGATATTCGTTCTCATTCATACCTTTCCTCATTTGTCAACATGAATACGGTTCATAAACATATGAATTACCTTTCGTCAAAACCCACACAACCAAAGAGCCAGTAATTAAAACCATATCATGAATAGATCCATCTTACTCGGGAGAAAATGGTCAAAATACGAAAAAAAAGAAAAAAAAGAGAGAGAAAAAAAGTGAATAAAAGAGAAAAAAGAGAAAAAGGTCAAAATACGAAAACAAGAAAAAAAGAAAGAGAGAAAAAAAGTGAATAAAAGAGAAAAATGAGAAAAAGGTCAAAATACGAAAAAAAAAAACGAGAGAAAAAAAAGTGAATAAAAGACAAAAATGAGAAAAAAGCCAAAATACGAAAAAAAGGAGAAAACCAAAACAAAAGAGAAAGAAAACAAACGAATAAACGAGAGAAAACAGGCGAGAAAAAAAATACACAAAAAGCGAAAAGGAAAAAATATATATATATATCCCCCAGCCACGAATTCCTTTTCCCCGACACAAAAATAATTCGGGATCCTCGGAGAGTCGCCTCTTCCTTCCTTCCTTCCAACAACAACAACAACAACAACACAACAGACATCACTTCCACGAGGCCAAGGAGGTGTTCGCTTGGGAGAGAGAGAGGGAAGAAGAAAAACAAAAAGAGGAGAGAAAGAAGGGGAAGGAGAGAGGGAAGAAGAAAAACAAGAAGAGGGGAGAGAGGGAAGAAGAAAAACAAGAAGAGGAGAGAGAGAAGGGGAAGGAGAGAGAGAGAGAGAGAGAGAGAGAGAGAGAGAGAGAGAGAGAGAGAGAGAGAGAGAGAGAGAGAGAGAGAGAGAGAGAGAGAGAGAGAGAGAGAGAGAAGCAGGGGGGGAGAGAAAGAATGGAAGGGAAGGAGGGAAAGAAGCGGTAGGAGAAAGCTTTGAGAGTCGCCTCTTCCTTCCAACAACAACAACAACAACAACACAACCGACATCACTTCCACGAGGCCAAGGAGGTGTTCGCTTAGGAGAGAGAGGGAGGGAAGAAGAAAAACAAGAAGAGGAAAGAAAGAAGGGGAAGGAGAAAGGGAAGAAGAAAAACAAGAAGAGGAGAGAGAGAGAGAGAGAAGAAAGATTTAAGAAGAAGAGAGAAAGAAGGGGAGGGAGAGAGGGAAGAAGACAAACAAGAAGTGAGAAAGAGGGAAGAAGGACGAGAGAAAGAGGAGAGAGAGAGGGAAGAAGAAAAACAAGAAGAGGAGAGAAAGAGGGAAGAAGAAAAACAAGAAGAGGAGAGAGAAAGGGAAGAAGAAAAACAAGAAGAGGAGAGAGAGAGGGAAGAAGAAAAATAAGAAGAGGAGAGAGAGAAGAAGAAGAAAGATTTAAGAAGAGGAGAGAAAGAAGGGGGAAGGTGTGGAAACAAAGGGAGGGAAAGAAGGGATAGGAGAATGGCACTGGAAGACGGGGAGAGAGAGAGAGAGAGAGAGAGAGAGAGAGAGAGAGAGAGAGAGAGAGAGAGAGAGAGAGAGAGAGAGAGAGAGAGAGAGAGAGAGAGAGAGAGAGAGAGAGAAAGAAAGAGAGAGAGAAAGAGAGAGAGAAGAGAAGAGAGAGAGAGAGAGAGAGAGAGAGAGAGAGAGAGAGAGAGAGAGAGAGAAAGCGAGAAAGAGAAAGAGAAAAAGACAGAGATAGAGAAAGAAAGAAAAGAGAAGCAGAAAAGAGAAAAGAAGTAGAGGAGAGAGAGAGAGAGAGACAGAGAAAGAGAAAAAGAGAGAAAGAGAGACGGAGAAAGAAAGAGAAAGAGAGAAAAGGAGCAAGAGAAAAAGAGAGAGAAAATAAAACCCTTCCGGCCTGGGTCTGCCTCTCCAAAGCGCCCTTCTTGCTCGGACGCGGCCCTCGCCCTCGACCACAAGCATCCCGAGATTGCAAAAGCACGAATGAAATGCAAAAGTTTTTTGTTTTTTTTTCAAGTGTCTGGCTTCTTCCTTCATTTACTCATCATGTATTAGTTTATCGTTTAATTCATAACTTTTTAAGATCAAAACTACAAATAGCACTTTTATATTACTATTAATAATAATCTTATTAATCTCGATACTTCATTTAACACTCGTACTGTCTCTTCCTTTCTTTTTCTCCGTTCTTTTATCTATCTTTCTGTATGAGAAGAGAAAGAGAAGAGGAGAGGAGAGGAGATATTTTTTTCTCTCGATCCGGTGTAGGCCTATGCAAAGAAGAATTTTTACATTATCGTTTTCACTTTCTTCTTATATACACATCCCTTTATTCGTATTTCTTCTTCCACCTTTCTATCACTGTTCTCGAAGCGCGGAGGAAATAAAGCGGAAGAGAAGAGGAATGAGACGCCGTGAAGTAGGCCTATAAAATTTACAGAAGAGCTTGTGTTGCGCCGCCGAGGTTTTGCTCTCTCTCTCTCTCTTTCTCTTTCTCTTTCTCTTTCTCTTTCTCTCTCTCTCTCTCTCTCTCTCTCTCTCTCTCTCTTTCTCTTTCTTCTTCTTCTCTCTCTCTCTCTCTCTCTCTCTCTCTCTCTCTCTCTTTCTTCTTTCTCCCTCCCTCCTCCTCTCTCTCTCTCTCTCTCTCACTCCTTTTTCCTCCTCCTCCCCTTTCCTCTCCTCCTTCCTTCCTTTCCTCCTCTCTTCCCCTTATCCTCCTCCTCTCTCCTTTCTCCTCTCCCTCTCCTTTCCTCCCTCCTCTCCCTTTCCCTCCCTCCTCTCCCTTTTCCTCCTCCTCTCCTTTCTCTCCCTCCTTTTCCTCCTCCTCTCCCTTTTTCCCTCCTCCCCCTCCTCCTCCCTCCTCCCTCCCTCTCCCTCTCCTCCTCCCCTTTCCTCCCTCCTCCTCCTCCCTCTCCCTCCTCCTCCCTCCCTCCTCTCTCTTCTCCCTTCTCCCTCCCCCTCTCCCTCCCAGGTTGCAAATGCGAGGATACACGAGCAGCCCATTGTTGCAAAGGTAAACGAGAACGTGGGAAGAAGAGAATTTGCAATGTTGATGAGAAAAGGCAATGATGGAAGGAAAAGAGAGCCAAGGCAAATGCGACAATTGAACACACGGACATAAACATAAAATGGAGAGAGAAAAAAAAGAAAATGGGATAACTGGGAAATTACCAGAAACGGGAGAGTGCCAGAGAAAATGGAATATTGCCATCAGACAAAATGAGGTGCAACGAAAAAGAACACACTAAAGCAATACGCAATAACACAAAGCAATAAAAGGCAATAAACACACAAGCGAGGAGTGAACGGTCATAGAAAACGGGATTCTGCCGGAGTGATTAACCTAACACATGGCCAGAAAATGCTAAGACATTTAAGCATTTTAAAATCATTATTTGAGAAGAATTACCTCCCCTTCTCCCTTATTCTACCCCGCATGACCGCCAGGCATTATCCAGAGACCTTCGAGACGCCCATTCTCGCGCCCAGAAGCAATTATTTGGCCCAGATCGTGCGGGGTGGGGGAGGAAGGGGAAGGGAGAGGAAGGGGGATGGTAGAGATGAGAGAGGGAGAGGGGGAGAAAAGCAGATGAAATGAGAGTGTGAAAACGGAGAAGAAAGGAAGGAGGGAAAGGGAAAGAGGGGAGAAGAAGGGGAGGAGGAGGAGAAAGAGAAGGGAGGAGGTGGGTGGAGGAGTGAGAAAGAGCAATAGAAAGAAGGGTGAGAGAGAAGTAGGAGGTGGTGGAGAGGGAGGAAGAAGAAGAAGAAGAGGAGGTGGAGGAGGAGGAGGAAGAAGAAGAAGAGGAGGAGGTGGAGGAGGAGGAGGAAAATGAGAGAATGTGTGTCAGGAAGAAACACGAAGGCGACGAGAGGAACCGAGGAAGACCCAGCCAATTCCACCCTTTTTATTTACCTCGCGAAAATGAAAATCAAATAGATTCGCCGAGTGAAATATCAGACGCCCAAAAACAGGAAAAAAAAATGTCTCCCTTCTGCGCCTCCACTTCCGGCCTTCCCTGACCTGGTTCGCCCTCGCCGCCCGCGCCCTCGGAGGCAGAGGCGGCGCCCAATCTATTGCTCAGCGCCACGGAGAAGAAAAAGAAAAAAAGTGTATATGTGTGTGTGTGTGTGTGTGTGTGTGTGTGTGTGTGTGTGTGTGTGAGTGAGTGAGTGAGTGTGTGTGTGTGTGTGTGTGTGTGTGTTGTTTTATGTGGTGAGTGTGGTGAGTGAGTGAGTGAGTGAGTGAGTGAGTGATGGTGGTGATATGGTGTCGTGTGCGTGTGCGTGTTGTGTGGTGTGGTGTGCGTGTTGCATGCGTTTGTGTGTGGATGCGCCCTCGTTTTACTGTGTGAACCTGCAAATATATAAATTGCTCTCTCCTCTTTTTTTTCCACGAAATCGACTCAACCGCCCACGTGTGATGATACCACCTGATAACACCTTTTCCTTCTGCAACCGAATGTCTGTGATCCTTCTCATGTCAAATAGACCTGGCAATAACTAAAAATACACGATTCCGATGATAAAAAAAACTGTTTTTAAAGTTGTTTGTTTCCCCTAAAACGTCTTGACAAGCATTCGAGGGAAAGAATAAAAAAACGTTTTTAGGGTGTTTGACTTCCCTAAGACATTTTATCACGCCTCCAAGAAAGAGAAGAAAAAAAAACGTTTTTAAGGGGATTAATTTCCTAAACAGTAAAAAAAAAAATAAATAAATAAATTAAAAAAAAATAAAAAATAAAAAAAAACGGAAAAAACGTTTTTTAAGGCGTTGGACTTCCCTAAAGCGTCTCATCAAACATCCGCGGAAAAATAAACGTTTTTTTAGCCAATTTCCTAAAAAACGTTTCTTTTTAAAAATCTCCAAACGTTTCTTTTTTTTCCAAAATTATTTTAAAATTCCAAAAACGTTTCATTCTAACAATTTCCCATCTTCACCCAGCACCGAAACGTGAAACAAGTCTCAGCAACCCGGTTAATCCCCCACATTCTCCCTTCCCGTGGTCACCTCAATACAAAAAGCTTATCGTAGTTGTTCAATCACCTTCTTTACCTCTTTCAGCACTCGAGCTCCTGGGACAAAAAATCCTGAAAGCACAGAGCAAATTCTATTACCCGCTCGGCTCTTTTTAAAAAAAAATGTGATTCGGCCAAATATTCCTGCCATATTGAAGCCAACCCGTTAAAAGTCACAACGAAGGAGATGGAAATGGAGGAAGAGGAAGAGGATAAAATGCGGATGAAAAAAGAAGAGGAGGGGGAGGAGGAGGGGAAGAGGGCGAGACGGTCGAGGAGGAGGGAAGGTGGAGGAGTGGGAGGGAGAGGAGGGAGGAGGAGTGAGGAGGGAGGGGGAGGGAAGGAGGAGGGGAGGAAGAGAGAAGGAGGAGGAAGGGAGGGGAGAGGAGGAGGAGGAGGAGGAGAGGAGGAGGGGAGGAGGAAGGAGGAGGAGGAGGAGGGGAAGGAGGAGGGAGAAGGAGGAGGAGAAGGAGGGGAGGGGGAGGAGGGAAGGTGGAGGAGTGGGAGGAAGAGGAGGAGGAAGGGAGGGGGAGAGGAGGAGAAGGAGGCCGAGAAGATGGTGAAGGAGAATAAAACATAGATCTCATCTCCATCTTTATCTCCTTCTCCTATTCTCCCCTGCCCTCCCCTACCCCCCACCACCACAATCTCCCCACTCCCTGATCTCCCCTCTGCACCCCCACTCCCTATTGCATAATACTCCCACTCCCTGTCCCTCCATAATTTCCTTAATCTCCGTTCTCCTCTCCCACTCCAGAGTCTCCCCACTACCTGTTCGCTTCACCTTTGCAATCTCCCCACTCCATAACCTATAATCCCCCCACTCCCTGTTCTCGTGACCTCCCCACTACCTGTTAGCCCCGCCACTCCCCTGTCCCCTTCCCCACCTCCATAACCTCCCCATTCCCTGTTCTTTCCCCCTCCACCTCTCCATCCTCTTTCCCCACTTCCATCCTCTCCCCATCCCGTCTTTCTCCCACCTCCACCCTTCCCCCCCCTTCCCTCTCCCCATCTCTTCCCACCCTTGGCCCCCACCCCCCCACTTCCATCCTCTCCCCACTCCCTGTTCTCCCTCTCGCCAGCCTCCACCCTTCCCCTCCTCCCACCTCTCCCATCGCGTCTTTCTCCACCACGGCAACTTCCATCCTCTCCCCACTCCCTGTTCTCCCTCTCGCCAGCCTCCTGCCGAGCGTCAGGAAGCTCATCAGCAGCCAGTGTCAGCCGAGGTCGAGTCAGGTCGCGACGACGCCCACCAACTTTGGCCCCAACGAATTGTCTGTGTTGGGGAGGCGGAAGGGGAAGGGGAGGGGAGGGATGGAGGAGGGAGAGGACGAGGGTAGGGTGGAAGGAGAGGGATGGGGGAGGAGGAAGATGAGGGAGGGTTAAGGGGAGGGGATGATAACGGATAATGATGATAATAACGATGATTATGATAATAATGAAAATTACGATGATAATGATAATAACGATAGTAATAATAACAGCGATAATAATAATAATGATAATAACGATGATAATGATAAGAATGATGCTGACATAGCGATAATAATGATAATGGATAAGACGAGCAAAGATAATCAAAATATTCAAAGAAAATGATAATGAAAATGGCCAGAACGAGCCGCCATAGGCCTCCACAATACACTATCAATTACCGGGTAGTTTCATGAGTATTTTCTGCTGCTGTTGAGGTCAAAGGGCAAATGGCTGACCCTGTAGCAGTTTGGACGTGGGCAACGTGTGCTGTCTGGAGTTGGAGATTTTTGTCTTGTTTTTTTCGTCTCTCTCCCTCTCTCTTCATCTCTCTCTCATCTCATCTCTTCTCTCTCTTTCTTTTTTCTCTCTTCTCTTCTCTTTTTCTTCTCTCTCTCTCTTTTTTCTCATCTCTTCTCTTCCCTCTCTCTTTTTCTTCTCATCTCTTCTCTTCTCTCTCTCTCTCTTTTTCTTCTCTTCCCTCTCTCTTTTTCTTCTCATGTCTCCTCTCCTCTCTCTCTCTTTCTTCTCATCTCTTCTCTCTCTCTCTTTCTCTTCTCTTCCCTCTCTCTCTCTCTTTCTTCTCATGTCTTCTCTTTTCTTTCTCCCATCTATTCTCTTCCTCTCCTCTCCTCTCTCCCTCTCGCTACCTGCCCCTCGTCATCTCCTCCAGCCCTCCGCTCCCGCCTCGCCCCTCGTCTCCCTTTGGATCCGTCCGAGCCTGTCTTCTCCCCCTCCTTGATGCTCGTCCCTGTCGCCTTCACGTCTCCCTCGCAGCCATCCTCGAGCCGCAGACGGGGCCGTCCTCCTCTGCGGGCCCCGAGGCTAATTCACCTCCCAGCAGGTCCTTTTGAGAGCCTTTCTTCAAGGGACGCGAGGGGCATGTCCCAGCCAGCGATGTTTGCGTCGGGTGAGGAGAGGAAGGGTGCTTAGGCTCCGTGCCTCGGCTCTTCCTGGTACTCTGTTGTCTGTCGCAGGGGATTCGCTTTGATGTCGAGAATGTGAGGAATATCTTTGAGATGGAAACGAGAGCGTCTTCCTCCTCGAGAGATGGAGAGGGACTGGGACTCGCGCGGATAGGAGGGTGGGCTCGGGACGCAGGCAGGGTAGACAGCCATCTTGGTTCTGCTTGCTCATTTCGGGCTCTTCCAGATTCTTTTCTGGCAGCTTGGGAGAAAATTAATCCATGTTCTGCCAATACGGAGGGTGACCTTAATTTCGAGTAAGATCATCATAAACTATTGACCTCAGATACGCATGTATATCAAGCGTCTGACCACTGTGAGCTCGATCTCTGAAAGTGTCTGGGCTCCGTAGACTAGCATATCTGTCCTTTTTATGCTGAGAGCCAAGCCAGACTCTGGACGGGCCCTGGCGAAGCATATCGCCATCAAATCTTGCTTAAAGACAGATTCCTTCTCTGGTTGATTCAAAGGGCTGTTTTTGCATCACCGAGAAGGAAAAATAGACCAAAAATAGATACAGCAAAAGCACGCCCTCGCCCGCCTTCGCTCGGAATTTTAAACGGCTCTGAATATTCACCTTCCTGCTCCACAAAGCCTTTCATTCCAAAAGTGGAAAGATCCAACCACACTGAGGCGGGAAGCCAACCGATTCCGAACGAGCCACTGCGGACGACAAGGCCAAATACCTCAAGCCAGCTCCGTAAATGCGACAAATCCAAAGTGGTTCCCTTGTTCTTTACAATGCTCTTGGGATCTGACGAAGTGAGGTCGTATCCACCGTTGATCTCTCTGGCCCGAACCCGCACTGGGATCCTGGCTACTCCCTTCCCGCCACTTATTACAAGTTAAAACAAATAAAAAAAAGCGAGACACTGAAGCCTCCCGACGGCCGTAAGAGCCAAGACTTCTCCGACGATGCTTAGGAGAGACTATCATCCACCAGCTCTTTCTCCATCCTTCTCTTTCATTCCCTCTTTCTTCTTTTCTCTCCCTCCCTGTCTTTCTCCCTCTGTAACTATGGCAATCCCATCGATCCCCTTCGCTCTCCCACAGGGTGATTACCTCCGGGTCTCTCTCGCGTCCGGGGGAGTCTCCTTTCCCTCCCAACAAAGGCACGAGCCCTATTGCAAGTGGCTAAGGACTGTTTCCTTTGCAATACTGATGACCTTAGCCGTAGAGAGAGGTAGAGAGGGAGAGGGAGAGGGGGAGGGGGAGGGAGGGAGAGGGAGAGGGAGAGGGAGAGGGAGAGGGAGGGGGAGGGGGAGGAGGGAGGGAGGGAGGGAGGGAGGGAGGGAGGAGGGAGGGAGAGGAGGGAGGGAGGGAGAGAGAGAGAGAGAGAGAGAGAGAGAGAGAGAGAGAGAGGCTTTACCCACTGGTTAAGGCATCTACAGCACTTGAGATAACGAACAAAGTTGATGAATAATGATAAAGAATAATGATAATGGATATAATGACCGTAATGAAGATGGATCACCTTAATGAAGATGACGCTGGCTAATTGGAATAAAACTGATAATCATAACGACCCATTAAAGAAACGATAATGGAAAGAGAGAGAGAGAGAGAATGGGGATAAGTAAAGAGGTAGACACAGACAGGTAAAGAGGTAAAAACAGATCAACATAAAATATAACCCATGGGTACCTTACGTAGGAAGAAGGAAAGAGAAATGGGAAGGAGAGAGGGAAGGAAGGCGGAAGAGAGGGAGGGAGAGAGGAAAGGAAGGGGAAGGGAAAGAGAGAGGGAGAGAGTGACGGAAGGAGGGAGGGACAGAGGAAGTGAGGGATGGAAAAAGGGAGGGAGAGAGTGATGGAAGATGGGCGGAAGAGAGGGAGAGAGGGAAAGACAGGAAGAGAAGGAAGGAGGGAGGAAGAGAGAAAGACAGAGGAAGACAGGGAAGGAAGGAGGGAGGAAGAGCGGAAGAGGGAAAGAGGAAGGACGAGGAAGAGAGGGAAAGGAAGGAGGGAGAGAGAAGGAAGGAGGAAGGAGGAAGAGGCGGGAGAGATGACATGGGAAGGGCTCTGGAATCAATGGTTTCCGGGAGTGTGTTCGTATGTACATGTGAAGTTTTTGCCATTGGGAAAGTGGGAAGTAGGAAGAAGGGAGGGAGGGAGGGGAGCGAGGGATAAGGGAAGGAGAAAGGAGGAAGAGAAGAAAGAGGAGGAGGAGGCGGGGGAAAGGAGGGGGAAGAAGGGAAGAGGAAGGAGAAAAGGAAGGGAAGAGGGAGGTGAGAAGGAGGAAATGAAAGGAAGGAAGGAGGGAGGAGGGAGGGAGGAAGGAGGGGGACAAAGTAGCAGCGAAAAAAGCGACGTAGAGATGTAGGACGCCAGAAATGAGGGAAAGAGCGAGAGAGCGAGAGAGAGAGAGAGAGAGAGAGAGAGAGAGAGAGAGAGAGAGAGAGAGAGAGAGAGAGAGAGAGAGAGAGAGAGAGAGAGAGAGAGAAAAGAGAGAGAGAAAAGAGAGAGAAAAAGAGAGAGAGAGAGAGAGAGAGAGAAGAAGAAGAAAAGAGAGAGAGAGAGAGAGAGAGAGAGAGAGAGAGAGAGAGAGATAGAAAGAGATGAAGAGAGATAGAAAGAGAGGAAGAGAGATAGAAAGAGAGGAAGAGAGATAGAAAGAGAGGAAAAGAGAGAGAAAAAGAGAGGAAGAGAGATAGAGAGAAAGAGAGAGAGAGAGAGAGAGAGAGGGGAGAGAGAGAGAGAGAGAGAGAGAGAGAGAGAGGGTTGAGAAGAGAGAGAAAAAAAATGAGAGAGAGAGAGAACCAGTGAGAGAGACAAAGAAAGACCCAGGGCCATAAAGGAACAGAGAGGGGAAGGGGGGGGGGGGATGCCTGGCCGAGGGGAAAACCAGAGGAGGGGAGGGGGGAGGGGGCCTGGCCAAGGGAGGGGAAAGCCAGAGGGGAAATTCCTGAGTGGCAGAGACCCATGTTGAGTCTTCCTTGCAAAATCCCGTCTAACTTTCGCGAAAAAACACTTTATTGATCTTTATTTGTTCAGTCTATATCTATTATCTTCTAATTCCATATTCTTATGATAAATAATAAGCTGACAATTGGGTTTCTTGTTATTAATGTGTCAAAAGAAGAACAAGAAGACACGTAAAGAGATTCTCAAAATACATTTACAAACAAAACAAAACAAAAAAACGAAATAAAAAGAAAAAAGAATTAAAAAATGAGTGTAGATAACAAACAAAGAATGTCGAAATACAAAGTAAAAAAAAAATAAAGACCGGAAGAAAAATCACGTGTAGATAATAAACGAAAGAGAATGTCGTAATAAATAGTATAAAACAACACGAAAAAATACCCAGCATAATTACATACTTTTGTTATCAAAAGTCTCTGATGAACGCAAATGTTCCGGCAAGTGGACTTCACTATTTTGTCTAACATCACGTTTCTTTCATTATTTTTCTTACTTTATTATTTCAATTCTTCTTCTTTTTTGTCTTTCCAGCTCCACCTTCCCTTCTCATTCCCTCCGCTCCACCTCCACTACCTCCTCCAGCTCCACTTTCAACTTCTTATTCTTATTCTTCAAATACTTCTTCTTCTTTTTCTGCTCCTTCTCCAGCTCCACCTTCCCCTTCTCTCCCCCCCTTCCTCCTCACTTCCCCTCCCCTCCCCTCCCTCCTCCACCTCCCCCTTCTCCTTCCTCTCCTCCTCCTCCACTCTCCTCCTTCCCCTTCTCTCCCTCACCCTCCACTTTTCACCCCCACCCTCACCCCACCACCACCCCCACCACCCCCACCTCCCCCTCCCTCCTCCTCCATCCTCCCACCACCCCCCACCCCCTCCCTCCCCCTCTTCTCCTTTTTCCATCTTATCTTATCCCCGCAATCCCATTCCAAGGGAGCAATTAATAAAAAGGCGGGCTGCAATTAATAACAGGCTGGCAATTAATAAAAAGGCGAGGCTGGCAATTAATAAAAAGGCGAGGCTGGCAATTAATAAAAAGGCGAGGCTGGCAATTAATAAAAAGGCGAGGCTGGCAATTAATAAAAAAGGCGAGGCTGGCAATTAATAAAAAGGCGAGGCTGGCAATTAATAAAAAGGCGAGTGAAATTAAAAAGGAGGCTGGCAATTAAAAAAGGCAGCTGGCAATTAATAAAAAAGACTGGCAATTATATAAAAGGCGAGGGTGGCAATTAATAAAAAGCAGGCCGCAATTAAAAAGAAGCAATTAATAAAAAGGCAGGCTGGCAATTAATAAAAGCAATGGCAATTAATAAAAGGAGGCTGGCAATTAATAAAAAGCAAGCTGAATTAATAAAGGCGAGGCTGGCAATTAATAAAAGCAGTGGCAATTAATAAAGGCAGGCTGGAATGAATAAAACAGCAGGTGCAATTATAAAAAAAGCATTATTAACAGCGGAAAACATACTTCTGATAATGGACCTCATGACGTAAACAATCGCGATTATGATAATAATGATATAATGATATAATATAATAATATAATGATTATAATATATATATATAATAATATAATAATGATATAATGATATAATATAATAATATAATGATTATAATATATATATAATAATATAATAATGATATAATGATATAATATAATAATATAATGATTATAATATATATATAATAATATAATAATGATATAATGATATAATATAATAATATAATGATTATAATATATATATAATAATATAATAATGATATAATGATATCGGCGAAGGCAAAACACCATTACACGATAGTAGTAATAGGTGCACAAGGGGGAACAATTAGACGTGAAGGGAAGGGGGAGAGGGGGGGAGTGGGGAGAGGGAGGAGGGGGAGATGGGGAGAGTGCAGGGGGGGAGAGGGGGAGGGGAGAGAAGGGGGGGAGAGTGGGGGAGTGTGGGGAGAGTGGGGGAGGGGAGGGGGGAGGTGGGAGGGAGGGGAGAGGGGGAAAGGGGGAGAGTGGGGGGAGAAGAGGGGGAAGGGGGAGGGGGGAAGGGAGGAGTGGGGGAGGGGGAGAGGGGGAAGGGAGAGTGGAGGAGAGGGGAGAGGAAGAGGGGGA
>NW_027213462.1:85000-87500 GCF_042767895.1 Penaeus vannamei | reverse complement strand
TATTATTATTATTATTATTATTATCATTATTATTATTATTATTATTATTATTGCATTTTGAATGATCATTATATTTATTATTATTATTATTATTGCATTTTAATGATCATTATATTTATTATTATTATCATTATCATTATCATCAATATTATCATCATTATCATCATTATCATTACCATTATAATCATCATCATTATCATTATCATCATCATCATCATCATCATCATCATCATCATCATCATCATCATCATCATCATCATCACCACCACCACCACCACCACCACCACCACCGCCACCATCCTCACCATCCCCCCACCACCACCTTCCTCACCCCCCCACCCCACCCTCCTCCCACCTTCCCCCTCCCCTTACCAATCACCACCACCACCAACAAAGTCTATCATCATCATCACCACCACCCTCGCCTGTCACCCACCACCACCACCACCCCCACACCCCCAACCCCCCATCCACCACCATCCTCTCACAATAACCCCAACCACAGCTTCACCACCACCACCACCGCCACCACCGCCACCCCACCCTCCCCCTTACCATCACCACCACCACCACCACCAACAAAACCTATCATCACCCTTCACAATCCTCACAGAGAAAAACAAACAAAAAACAAACAAAAAACAAACAAAAAAAACCTTCCCTTTTCATTCTGAAATAAAAGTAAATAAAAATGCCTCATTGTGTACCTGTTTATCAATGATATGTTTACGTCACAGAAGGAAGCGTGGGCTCGTTGTCATGGGAATGGAGGAGGGGGGGGAGAGGAGGGGAGAAAGGGGAGGGGAGAAAGGGGAGTTGGTGGGGGGGGAAGAGGGGAGAATAGGAGGGATGGGGGAGAGCTGGAAAGGGGGAATGGGGGAATAGGGGGAGAGTAGGAATGGGGAATGGGGGAATAGGGAGAGTAGAGAGGGGGAGGGAGGGGAGAAAGGGGGAGGGGAGAAAGGGGAGTTGGGGGAGAGGGGAGAGTAGGAGGGATAGGGGAGAGTTAGAATGGGGGAATAGGGAGTGTAGGAGGGAATGGGGAGGCAAGGGGAGAAAGGAGTTGGGGGGAATAGGGGGAGAATAGGAGGGATGGGGGAGCAATTGGAGGAATAGCGAAGGATTGTGAATAGGGAGAATAGGAGGAAATGGGGAAGAGTGAGTGGGAATAAGGGAGAATGGGAATAGAGTAGAATAGACAAATGGGGGAGACTGAAATGGATTGTTAGCGGAAGAGAAGAAAGTGAGAAGAAGGGGAGAGCGTGGGAGTGGAATGGGGTGGGGTGGGGGTGGGGGGAACAATTGGAGGTAGCGAAGTGTGAAAGAAGGAGAATGGGTAGAAAGAAAGAATAAAAGACAAGGGGTTAAGTGGATTGTTAGAGAAGAAGGAGAAGGAGAAGAGAAGAGAAGAAAGAAGAGAAGAAAGGAGAAGAGAGAGAAGAAGAGAAGAGAAGAGAAGAGAAGAGAAGAGAAGAGAAGAGAAGAGAAGAGAAGAGAAGAGAAGAGAAGTGGAAGAGGAAGAGAAGAGGAAGAGAGGAGAAAGAGGAAGAGAGGAGAAGAGAAGAGAAGAGAAGAGAAGAGAAGAGAAGGAAAGAGAAGAGAAGAGAAGAAAAGAGAAGAGAAGAGAGAGAGAGAACGAGGCTGACTGGCAGAGAGCTAGATATATTAACTTGAGTAAGTGAAATACGACGGGAACTATCCTAAGAGTGTAATCCCACCATAACTCTTTCTCTCTGTCGCTCTCTCCCTCTCTCTCTCTCTTTCTCTCTCTCCCTCTCTCTCTCTCTCTCTCTCTCTCTCTCTCTCTATCTTTCTAGCCCTCTCTCTCCCTCTTTCTATCTCTCTATCTTTATCTTATCCCTCTCTCCCTCCCTCCCTCCTTCTTTCTCTCCCTCTCTATCTTTATCCCATCTCTATCTCCCTCCCTTCCTCCCTCCATCCTTCTCTCCCTCTCCTTCTTTCTATCTCCCTATCTTTTATCTTATCCTTCTCTCCCTCCCTCTCCCCCTCCTTCCTTCTCCCTCTTTCTATCTCTCTATCTTTATCTCATCCCTCTCTCCCTCCCTTCCTCCCTCCATCCTTCTCTCCCTCCCTCTCTCTCTATCTTTATCCCATCTCTCTCTCCCTCTCTCCTTCCCTCCCTCCTTCCTTCTCTCCCTCCCTTCCTCCCTCCATCCTCCCTTCTCTCCCTCCTTCTTTCCATCTCTCTATCTTTATCCCATCCCTCTCTCCCTCCCTCTTCCTCACACTCACACGTGGAGAATTCCTGACTTCAACAAAGAATGAGCAAAAATAAACTCCTCCAGTGGCATGTTTGCTTATTTCGTCTCCTCCATCTTCTTTTTCTTTCTTTTTTTTTCTTCTTCTTTTGCTTTTTCTTCTTTTGTTCATCTTCTTCCTCCTCCCCCTTCTCTTCCACTTCCCCCTCCTCCTCTTCCTCCTCCTCCTCTTTCTCCTTCTCATCCTCCTCCTCCTTCTCCACCTCCCCCTCCTCCTTCCC
>NW_027213462.1:67500-72500 GCF_042767895.1 Penaeus vannamei | reverse complement strand
TTTTTTCCTTCCACCTTCATCTCTCCCTGCCCATCTTCCTCCTCTTCCTCCTATCTTCTTCCATTTCACTCTTCTTCTCTTCTTCTTTTTCTCTTTCCCCATCTTCTCTCTCTTCCATTTTCTTACATTTTCCTTTTCCCTTCTTTTTATATTTATCTCTCTTTCTTCTTCTTCCTTCCTGTCTTCTTCCTATCTCCTTCCCTCTTTCTTCCCTTCCTATTTCCTTTTTTCTTCCCTTCCTATCTTCTCTTTCTGAATCTCCTTCCTTCCTTCTTCTTCCTTCCTCCTGCCTCCCCTCTTCCTCTCTCCTCTTCCTCCTCCCTCTCCTTCCTCCTCCTCCCAGTCCTCCTTCCAGCTCTTCCTCCTTCCCTCCTTCCAGCTCTCCTTCTTCTTTCTTCCTCCCCTGTTTCCTCTCTCTGTCTCTCCTCTCCTCCTCTCCGTCTTCCTCCCTCCTCTTCTCCTTCCACCTTCTTCCTGTCTCACTCCTCTGCTCCTCTCTCTCTCCCCCTTTTTTCTTCCCCTCTCTTCTCTCCTGTCTCCTCTTTCTTCCTCCTCCTATCTCTCCCTCTCTCCATTCTCCTCCTTTCTTCCTCCTGTCTCCTCTCTCTCCTCCTTCCCTCTTCTTCCTCTCCTCCCAGCTTCCCTTCTCTCCTTCCTCTCTGACATTCGCCTTCCTCCTCCCATTCTCCTCTTCCTTCTCTCCATCTTCCCTCCAGCCACTCCCCTCCCATTCTCCCCTCTCTGCTCCTCTCTCCTGCTTCCTCCTTTCCAGCCTCCTTCCCCTCTCCCCCTCCATGTCTTCCCTCTTCCACTTTCTCCTTCCCTCTCCACTCTCCTTCCTCTCCATTTCTCCCTTCCCTCTCTCCTCCTTCTCTCTCTTTCCTCCTGTCTTCCCTCTCTCCAGCCTCCTTCCCTCTTCCTTTTCTTCCCCTCCTTACTCCTCCTTTCCAGCTTCCTCTTTTTCCTCCTGTTTCCCTCTCTGCGCCCTTCCTCTCTCTTCTTCCTATTTCTTCCCTTTTCCTTTCCCTTTTCTTTCTTTCCTCTCTCTCTCTCTCCTTTCCTCTTTCCTTTCTTTCTCTTTGCGCTTCCTTCCATCTATCTCCTCTCTTCTCTCTGATATTCCCTTCCTCTCCCTTTCATTCATCCTCTCCCTCTCCCTCCATTCTCCTCCCTATCTCCCCCTCTCTCTCCATTCTCCCTCTCCCTTTCCTCTCATCTCTTCCCTTCCCTCTCTTCCATTCTCCCCTCTCTCTCTCTCTCTCTCCATTCTCCCTCTCCCTCCTCCCTTTTCCTCCCTTCCCTCTATTCCCTCCTATCTCCCCTCTCCTACCATTCTCCCTCCTATCTCCCTTTCTTCCCCTCTCTTCATTCTCCTTCCCCCTCTCTTTCTCCTCCTATCTCCCCTCTCTCCATCCTTACTCCTCCCTTCCCCCTCTATTCTCCTCCCTTTCTCCCTTTTCTCTCCTATCTCCCTCTCTGTATCTCCCTCTGCCATTCCCTCTCTATTCTCCCTCTCCCTTCCTTCATATCTCCCCTATCTCCATTCCCCCTCTCCCTCTCTCTCTTCTCCTCTCCTCCTATCTCCCCTCTCTCCATTCTCCCTCTCCCCTCTCTCTCCATTCTCCCTTTCCCCTTTCTTCCCCTTTCTTCTCCTCCTATCTCCCTATCTCCATGCTCCCCCTACTCTTTCTCCCTTTCTCCTATCTCCCTCTCTCTCCATTCTCCCTCCCCCTCTCTCCATTCTCCCTCTCTCTCCATTCTCTCCTCTCCCTCCTATCTCTCCCTCTCCTCTCTCCATTCTCCCTCTCCCTCTCTCCTTTCTCCCTCTCCTCTCTCCATTCCCTCCTCTCCATTCTCCCTTCTCCCTCTCTTCTTCTTTCCTCCTATCTCCCTTTCTTCCCCTCTCCTATCTCCCCTTCTCTCCATTCTCCCTTCTCCTCTCCCATGCACCCGATACCTGTCTCCATTCTCTCCTCTTCATTCCTTTCTTCCTCTCTCCTCTCTCCATTCTCCCTCTCCCTCTCTCCATTCTTCTCTCCCTCTCCCCCACTCTCCAGACCTCCCTCTCCCCTCTCTTCTTCCTCCTATCTCCCTTTCTTCTCTCCATTCTCCCTCTCCCCTCTCTCCATTCTCCCTCTCCCCTCTCTCCTTTCTCCCTCTCCCCTCTCTCCTTTCTCCCTCTCCCCTCTCTCCATTCTCCCTCTCCCCTCTCTCCATTCTCCCTCTCCCCTCTCTCCATTCTCCCTCTCCCCTCTCTCCTTTCTCCCTCTCCCCTCTCTCCATTCTCCCTCTCTCCCTTCTCTCCATTCCCTCCCTCTGCCCTCTCTCTCCTTTCTCCCTCCTATCTCCCCTCTCTCTCATTCTCCTCTCCTCCCCCTCTCTCACCTTTCTCCCTCTCCCTCTCTCCTATCTCTCCTCTCCCTCTCTCCATTCTCCCTCTCCCTCTCTTTCTTCCTCCTCTCTTCTCTCTCCTCTATCTCCCTCCCTTTCTCCATTTCTCCTCCTATCTCCCTCTCTCCATCTCTCCCTCTCCCCCATTCTCTTCCCTCTCCCTATCTCTCCTTTCTCCTCTCAGCCTCTCTCCATTCTCCCTCTCCCTCTCTCCATTCTCCTCTCCTCCTCTCCTCCATTCTCCCTCCATTCTCCCTCTCCCCTCTCTCCATTCTCCTCCTCTCTCCTTTCTCTCTTTCCCTCTCTCCATTCTCCCTCTATTCTCCTCCCTTCTCCCTCTCCCCTCTCTCCATTCCCTCCCTCTCCTCCTCTATTCTCTCTCCTATCTCCCCCTCTCTCTCTCTATTCTCCTCCTATCTCCCTCTCTCCATTTCTCCCTCTCCCTCCTTTCCCTCTCCATTCTCCCCCTCTCTCCTTCTCCCCCTCTCTCCATTCTTCTCCTCCCCTTCTCCTTTCTTCCTCTCTCCTCCATTCTCCCTCTCCCTCTTCTTCTTCCTCCTATCTCCCCCTTTCTTCCCTCTCTCCATATCTCCCTATTTCTTCCCTCTTTTCTTCCCCCTCCTACTTCCCTCTCTCCATTCTCCCTCCTTCCCTCTCCCCACTCTCCAATCTTCCCCTCTCTCCCTCTCCTCTCCTTTCCATCCTATCCCTCTTCCCCTCTCTCCATCTCTCCCTCTCCTCTCTCCTTTCTTCCCTTTCCCTCTCTCTATCTCCCCCTTTCTTCCCCTCTCTCCATTCTCCCTCTCCCCTCTCCCCACTCTCCAATCTCCCTCTCCCTCTCTTTCTTTCCTCCTATCTCCCCCCTTTCTTCCCTCTCTCTCTCCATTCTCCCTCTCCCCTCTCTCCATTTCCTCCTCTCTCCCCCTCTCCCCACTCTCCATTCTCCAATCTCTCCCTTTCTCTCCTCTCTTTATTCTTTCCTCCTCCTATCTCCCCCTTTCTCCATCTTCCCTCTCCCCTCTCTCCATTCCCTCTCTCCCCCTCTCCCCCTCCCCCACTTCTCCATTCTCCTCCCTCTCCCTTTCTTCCCCTTTTCTTCCCATCCATTCCCCTCTCTCCATTCTCCCTCTCCCCTTTCTTCTTCTTTCCTCCTATCCCTTCCTTCCCTTCTCCATTCCTCCTCTCCTTCCATTCTCCATTCCTCCTCTCTTTCTCCTCCTTCCCTCTATGCACCCGGATCTCCCCTCTTCTCCATTCTCCCCCTTCCCTCTCTTCCCTTCTCCTATCCTTCCCCTCTCTTCTCCTCCGATTCTCCCTCTCTCCATTCTCCCTCTCCCCTCACGATTCTCCTCCACTCTCCCTCCATTTCTTCCCTCCTATCCCCTCTCTCTTTCTCCTCCTTCCTCCCTTTATCTGCCTCCTATCTCCCCTCTCTCCATTCCCCCTCTCCCCTCTCCCATGCACCCGATACCTGTCTCGTCTGAATCCGATACGACTCCTTCGTGATGCTCTCCTCTCCCGATAACTCAGCGGGGTTGCCAGTTTTCTGTTTTCTCTTTCTGTTTTTGTGTTGTTGGATGTTTCTCTTTGTTTGGTGGTTTTTGGTGTTGTTTGTTTAGTTGGTTTTGTTTTTGTCTTTTTTTTGGGGGGGGGGGAAGGTTGGGGGGGGGGGGTATTTGGGGTTTGTTTGTATGTGGGTTTATATATATTTTTTTCTTGTTTTCTTCCTTCGCCTCCCTTTCCTTCTTTTTCCATTTCTCCTTCCTTCCTTTCCCTTTCCCTCTTTCCTTCCTCCATTTCTTCTTCCTTCCCTCCTTTCCCTTTCTCCCTTCTTCCTTTCGCCATGCTTCCTCCCTCCTTCCTTCATTTCTCCCTCTTCCACCTCCGTTTCTCCCTTTCTCCTACCCTCTCCCTTTCGCCATCCTTCCCTCCCTCCTTTCTCCTCTTTCCCCTTCCTCCCTTTTATCCATTCCCCCTTCCCTCCCCCCCTTTATCCTTTCCCTTCCCTCCTCCCCCTTTCTCCATTTCCCCCTTCTCCCTCCCTTTCTCCCTTTCTCCTACCCTTCTCCCTTTCGCCATCCTTCTCCTCCCTCTCTCTTTCTCCTTTCCTTCCTCCCTTTATCCATTCCCCCTTCCTCCCCCCCCTCACTCCTCCCTTTCTCCTTTCTCCTCCTTCCTCCTCCCTTTCTCTATCCTTTTCCTTCCTTCCTCCTCCTTTCCCTTTCCTCCCCCCTTCCTCCCCTTTATCCATTTTGTTTATCCAGTCTCGCTTCACCCGAATCCATCTACGCCATTGCCATAACTAGCACATGTAGGGGTTCCCAGAGACTCGTGGTCTGGCTATACTGTTTTTTTTTTTTTTTTTTTGTCTTTTCTTTTGTTATTTTGTTTTCTTTTTTTTTCTCCTTCTTTAACGCGTGGCTTGGCTGTACGTGTGTGTTTTTTTTTTTTTTTTTTGGACGCTTGTTCTGGCTATAGTGTTTTGCTTTTTTTATGCGTGTAAGCGGTAGTGTCTTCGTTTTTTTATGAGAGGATCTGTTGCGGGTGTGGTAACAGTGGATTGTTTTTTTTCAGTCATTTTAAATGTTTTAAAAGTTTTTTTTTCTTTC
>NW_027213462.1:50000-52500 GCF_042767895.1 Penaeus vannamei | reverse complement strand
TAGGGCACATAATTACAAATTAATATCAGTTTCAGTAAAAAAAAAAGAGAAAAAAAAATATACCAAGCAAATCAACAAGTTAACCTACATAGAGGAAGGAGGCCAAGGGGGGGAGGGGGGAGGGGGAGGGGGACAGCGGTAGAAGGAAAGGTAAAAATAAGGAGATGGAAGAGCAAGGGAGGTTGGTAGGTAAGTAGGGAGGGAGGGAGGGAGGTAAGTAGGTAGGTAGGGAAGTGGGCAGCTAGGTAGGTAGGGAGGGAGGGAAGTAGGTAGGAAGGTAGGTTGGTAGGTAGGTAGGTAGGGAGGGAGGGAAGTAGGGAGGGACGGAAGTAGGCAGGCAGGTAGTTAGGTAAGTAGGGAGGGAGTGAAGTAGGCAGGTAGGTAGGGAGGGAAGAAGGGAGGGAGGAAGTAGGTTGGTTGGTTAGTTAGAGAGAGAAATTGGAGGAGAGATAGTCAAAGGAAAAGAAGAGCGGCATAGTAAGGAGAAAGAGAAACAGAGAGAGAGAGAGAGAAAGAGAAAGAGAAAGAGAAAGAGAAAGAGAAAGAAAAAGAGAGAGAGAGAAAGAGAGAGAGAGACAGAGAGAAAGAGAGAGAGACAGAAAGAGAGAGAGAGAGGGAGAGGGAGAGAGAGAGAGAGAGAGAGAGAGAAAGAGAGAGAGTGAGAGAGAAAGGGAAAGAGAAAGAGAGATAGATTGATAGAGAAAGAGAGAGAGAAACCGAAAGAAAGAGAAAGAAAGAGAAATAGAGAAAGAAAGAGAGAAAGAGAGAAAGAAAGAAAGAATGAAAGAAAAAAAGAAAGAAAGAAAGAAAGAAAGAAAGAAAGAGAAAGAGAAAGAGAAAGAAAGAGAGAGACAACACACAAACGAACACTCAGCCAGCAGAGGAAATTATCTTTCATCTGGAATCAATCGGAATATGATTACGTTACATGTCTAAATCAATATCATTTGTGTGGGTGTGTATGACCTCTCCTCCTCTCTCTTCTGTTTCCTCCTTCTCCTCTTCTTCTTGCGGTTATTCTTGTTTATTTGTTTATTTATTTGTTTATTTGTTTATTTATTTGTTTATTTGTCTTATTTATTCTGTCTTCCTTCTCTTTTGTATTATTTTTTATTTTCTTTGTTTTCTTTATTTTTTTCCGGTCTTTTCTTCCTCCCTTTTGTCTTTTTATATTTTATTACCTTCTATTCCTTTTAAATTATCGCTTCCTTCCTTCTATCTACCTTTTCCTTTTTCTTACTTTCATCTCTTCTTGCTTCCTTCCCTCTTACGTTCTTCCCCTTCCCATCCCCCTGTTCTCCCCGTTTCCTTGTTTTATCTCTCTCCCTTCCTTTCTCTCCCATCCCTCCTATCATTCCCTCCCTTCCCCATACCTCCTTTCCCCCATTCACTTTCCTCCTTCCCTTTCCCTCTCTCTCCTTTCCTTTCCCTCTCCCTCCCCCTTTCTTTCCTCCTCCCTCTCTCACTCCCTCCTTTCCCTCCCTCCCTCTCCGCTTCCCTCCCTCCCTCCCTCCCTCCTATCCCTCCCTTCCTCCTCCCCTCCCTCCCCTTCCCTCCCCCCATCTCGGCCCACTAAGTTTTCCAGAGTAACTGCATCACCTAGGTAACACCTCCCCATCCAGAGCCACCTTTGGCACCTAGATCGCCAGGTGTCACTTGTAATTACAGGTGAAAGGGGGGGGGGGGTAGGTGGAGGTTGGTTGGGGAGGGGTGGTGAAGGTAGATAAGGGAGGGGAGGTGGAGGTAGGTTGGGGAGGGTAAGTGGGGTATGTAGGGAAGGGTAGGTAGGGGAAGGGAGGTGGAGGTAGATAAAGAGGGGAGGTGGAGGTTGGTATGGGAGGGTAAGTGGATGTGGGTATGGGAGGGGAGGTGGAGGTAGGTATGGGAGGGAGATGGGGGTAGGTAGGGGAGGGTAGGTGGAGGTAGGTAGGTGAGGGGAGGTGAAGGTAGATAAGGGAGGGGAGGTGGAGGTAGGTAGGTGAGGGTAGGTGGAGGTTGGTATGGGAGGAAGGTGAAGGTAGGTAGGTGAGGGGAGGTGGAGGTTGGTAGAATAGGGAAGGGGAAGGTAGGTAGGGGAGGGAGGTGGGAGTAGGTAGAAGGTAAGTAGTGGGGTAGGTGTAGGGGGTAGAAGGGGGAGGCGTAGGTAGGAGGGGAGGAAGAAGGAAGAGGAAGAGGAAGAGGAAGAGGAGGAGGAAGAGGGAAGAGAGGAAGGAAGAGGGAAAGAGGAGGAGGAGGAAGAGAAGGGAAGAGAGGGAACAAGGAGGAAGAGAAAGAGAAGGAGGAAGAGAGAAAGGAGGAGGAAGATGAAGAGGGAAAAAGAGGAGGAGGAGGAAGAGAAGGGAGGAAGAGGGGAACAAGGAGGAAGAGAAAGAGAAGGGAGGAAGAGAGAAAGGAGGAGGAAGATGAAGAGGGAAAAGAGGAGGAGGAAGAGGGAAGGAGGAGGAAGAAGAAGAAGAGGAGGAGGAAGAGATGGAGGAATAGGAGGAGGAAGGAAGAGGAG
>NW_027213462.1:40000-45000 GCF_042767895.1 Penaeus vannamei | reverse complement strand
AAGGGGAGAGGAATGGGGAGGGGGAATGGGAGAGGTTGGAATGGGATGGGAGAAGGGGAAAGGTGTTATGGGAATGAATGGGTAAGATGGGGTGGAATGGAGAATGGGGTGAGGGGTGAGATGGGATGGGGGAATGGGGGAGGGGGAGATAGGAAGATTGGGGCAAGGTGGAATAGGGGAATGGGGTAGGTGGAGATGGAAGGTGGGAGATAGGGGGGGAGGTGAGAATGGGGGAGGAGGGGCAGAGTAGTGGCGCTGGGGGATGAGGGAGGGTGAAGAATGGGGTGGGGGAAGATGGTGAGGGAATGGGGGGTGGGTGAGATGGGGTGGGGAAGAGAAGGGAGGAAGGTGTTATGGGGGAATGGGTGAAGTGGGGGAGATGGGGGGGAGGTCGGAATGGGGGATGGGGGCAGGGTTAGATGGGGTGGTGGGGGAAGGGGAGAGGAATGGAGACTGGGGACTAGGGTGCAACAGAGAAGGGAGACAGATGAAATTGAGAAGATGGGGGAGGGAGGGGGAGATGGGGTGGGGGAGAGAAGGGGAAAGGAATGGGGGGAGAAGAGGATGAGATAGAGATCAAATTTGGGTGGGAGAGGGTGAAAAAGATTAGAAAGAAGAAATGACTAAAGGGAGGGACTGAAGGAAATGGCAGAGAGAGGGAGAGGGATAGATAGATAGATAGATAGATAGATAGATAGAGAGAGAGAGAGAGAGAGAGAGAGAGAGAGAGAGAGAGAGAGAGAGAGAGAGAGACAGACAGAGACAGAGACAGACAGACAGAGACAGAGAGAGAGAGAAAGACAAAGAAATAGAGAGAAGGAAAAAAAACAAGGGCTACAAACCTATACAAACAACAAAACAACAAATACAAAATATCCACCAAAACATAAAAAAAACAACAACAAGAGACAAACAAGACGACAGACAGACAACAAAACAGAAGCCAAGACAGAGGACGGCAGTTATCCGAAACGTCCTTCTTATCTTTGCAAAGTGATTTTTTTTCTTTCGTCTTCAGCATTAGGAGAAGTTTAGCTCCAAAAAGTTATAATCTCTTTGTGTCTCGAAAAAAAAGAAGAAAAAAAAGGGAGAAAAAAAGAACACTTAGAGACATTTTAAACTTGAGTATCACCGCACAACAGGCAGCACTGAATCTCTGAATACATTTTAGATCTTGAATACATTTTAGATCTTGAGAGTGGAGCGCCATTGCAGACTATTAGGCACTGCATTCTTAAATCTTTATTTTTATTCTTATTTTTATTTTTTTGCTTGAATTTGCTTGAGTGCGTTCTTGGTTTTGTCTTCTCTGTTTGTGTGTTTCGTTTTTTGTCTTTGTTTTGTGTTTGTTTGTGTTTTTTTTTCTTCGTGTGTGTCTGCTTGTTTGTCTGACGCTGTTGCATTTTTGTTTGTCATTTTGTCTTCCTCATTTCTCTCTCTCTCTCTCTCTCTCTCTCTCTCTCTCTCTCTCTCTCTCTCTCTCTCTCTCTCTCTCTCTCTCTCTCTCTCTCTCTCTCTCCTCTCTCTCATCCCTTCTCTCTCTTCCTCTCTCCTCTCCATCCCTTCTTCCCCTTCCCTCTCTCCTCCTCCTCACTCCCTCTCCTTTCTTATTTCTCTCTCTCTCTCTCTCTCTCCCTCACTCTTTCTCTGTCAGACTCTCTCTCTCTCTGTCAGACTCTCTCTCTCTCTCTCTCTCTTTCTCTGTCTGTCTGTCTGTCTGTCTCTCTCTCTCTCTCTCTCTCTCTCTCTCTCTCTCTCTCTCTCTCTCTCTCTCTCTCTCTCTCTCTCTCTCTCTGTCTGTCTGTCTCTCTCTCTCTCTCTCTCTCTCTCTCTCTCTCTCTCTCTCTCTCTCTCTCTCTCTCTCTCTCTCTCTCTCTCTCTCTCCTCTCATCCCTTCCTTCCTCCCCCTCCTCTTCCTCCCCCTCCTCCCCCTCCTCACTCCCTCCTCCCTTTCTTCTTCCTCCTCCTCCCTTCTCCCTCCTCCTTCTCCTCCTCCCTCCTCCCTCCTCCTCCTCCCTCTGTCCTCCTTCTCTTCCTCTCTCCTTTCCTCCCTCTTCTTCCTCCTCCTTCTCCTCCTCCTCCTCCTTATCACCCCCCAAAACAACAGAGATAACGACCTCAAACCTATTTATCTTTGCCATTACGAACTACTTCTTCCCCCTTGATTCCATCCCGTATATGCCTAACCATCGCCATAACATGTTTATAACGTGTTGAGGAATGATTGGCCGGGGGGTGGGGGTGGGGAGGGGGGGAGAGACGCAGTTCGAATGGGTCAGAGAGAGAGAGAAAGGGAGGGAGAGAGAGAGAGAGAGAGAGAGAGAGAGAGAGAGAGAGAGGAGAGAGAGAGAGAGAGAGAGAGAGAGAGAGAGAGAGAGAACGAGAGAGTGAGAGAGAGAGAGAGAGAGAGAGAGAGAACGTGTGTGTGTGTGTGTGTGTGAACGTGTGTGCATGTGTGTGTGTGAGTGTGACTGTGAGCGTGTGTGTGTGTGTGTGTGTGCATGTGCGTGTGTGTGTTTGTGTGTGTGTGTGTGTGTGTGAGAGAGAGAGAGAGAGAGAGAGAGAGAGAGTGAGAGAGAGAGAGAGAGAGAGAGAGAAAGAGATAGATAGAAAGAGAGAGAAAGAGAGAATGAGGGAGAGAGAGAGGGAGAGAGAGAGAGAGAGAAAGAGAGAGAGAGAGAGAGAAATGGTTCTTAGTGTACTGTATCATGGGTGTGGATTTTGGTGAAAATGAGTTTTTTTTTTTTTTTTTTTGGTTTATTATTGTGTAAGTTTATTTTATATATCTTTTTTGTTTCTTATTATTCTTTGTTTTGTCATGTACTTTGTTTGTGATTGCTATTTATGTTAAGTCTCTTTTATCTATTTTTCTTGTCATTGTTGTTTTTATCATTATTGTCAATAATGCAGTTATTATTATAATTGTCATTATTATTATTATTATTATTATCCTTATTACTTTTATATTTTTTATCACCATCATCATTATTATCGTTACCATAACGAAATAAACATCCTTCTCTTCATTATTATCATCATCATCATCACCATTATCATAATGAACATCATCATCCTTATCACCATCACTACCATCATCACCCACATCATCATCATCATCACTATCGCCATCATCATCACCCGCATCATCATCATCATCACCATCACCCGAATCAGCATCACCATCGTCATCACCATCACCTGAATCAGCATCACCATCGTCATCACCATCACCATGATCATCATCACCATCACCCGAATCAGCATCACCATCGTCATCACCATCACCCGAATCAGCATCACCATCGTCATCACCATCACCACCATCACCATGATCATCATCACCACCATCACCATCACTATCATCACCATCATTATCATCACCATCACCATGATCATCACCACCATCACCATCCTCATCACCATCACCATGATCATCACCACCATCACCATCCTCATCACCACCATCACCATCACCATCACACCCACACCCACTCCCCGAAACAGCCACTCAAACTTTAACCCAGAGAGAGAGAGAGAGATACCCCGACAACCCCCTTCCCCTCCCCCCTCCCCCCCCCTCCCTCTCCCCCTCCTCCTCCCCCTACCCTCCCCTTTCCCCCTCCCTCCCTCCCCCTCCCCTCTCCCTCCCCCTCCCCTCCCTCCCCCTCTCCCTCCCCCCCCCCTCTCCCTCCCCCCCCTCTCTCTCCTCTCCTCCTTCCTCTCCCTCACTCCCTCCCCTCCTCTCCCCTCCCTCTCTCTCCCTCCCTCCCTCCCTCCCTCTCCCCCGCAAGCAAGCAAGCACAGTCTGCATGCTGATTGCCAGCGCATGTTGACCGCAGGCAAATAGGAGAATGGCAACACTGTAGCGGATCTGGCACGTGCGTTGGGGAGGATTGGCAACCCATTCTCGAGTCGGGATTGGCAACCCATTCTCGAATCGGGATTGGCAACCCATTCTCGAATCGGGATTGGCAACCCATTCTCGAGTCGGGATTGGCAACCCATTCTCGAATCGGGATTGGCAACCCATTCTCGAGTCGGGATTGGCAACCCATTCTCGAATCGGGATTGGCAACCCATTCTCGAATCGGGATTGGCAACCCATTCTCGAATCGGGATTGGCAACCCATTCTCGAATCGGGATTGGCAACCCATTCTCGAATGCAGGATTGGCAACCCATTCTCGAATCCCGGGATTGGCAGCCATTCTCGAGTCGGGATTGGCAACCCATTCTCGAATCGGGATTGGCGGCGCCCCATTCTCTGATCAGGATTGGCAACCATTCTCGAATCGGGATTAGCAACCCATTCTCGAGTCAGGATTGGCAACCCATTCTCGAATCCGGGATTGTAGCCCCATTCTCGAGTCGGGATTGGCAACCATTCTCCATCGGGATTGGCAACCCATTCTCGAGTCAGGACAGCCCATTCTCGAATCGGGATTAAGTAACCCATTCTCGAGTCAGGATTGGCAACCCCATTCTCGAATCGGGATTGGCAACCCATTCTCGAATCGGGATTGGCAACCCATTCTCGAATCGGGATTGGCAACCCATTCTCGAGTCGGGATTGGCAACCCATTCTCGAATCGGGATTGGCAACCCATTCTCGAATCGGGATTGGCAACCCATTCTCGAATCGGGATTGGCAACCCATTCTCGAATCGGGATTGGCAACCCATTCTCGAGTCGGGATTGGCAACCCATTCTCGAATCGGGATTGGCAACCCATTCTCGAGTCGGGATTGGCAACCCATTCTCGAATCGGGATTGGCAACCCATTCTCGAATCGGGATTGGCAACCCATTCTCGAATCGGGATTGGCAACCCATTCTCGAGTCGGGATTGGCAACCCATTCTCGAATCGGGATTGGCAACCCATTCTCGAATCGGGATTGGCAACCCATTCTCGAATCGGGATTGGCAACCCATTCTCGAATCGGGGGAAAAAGAGAGAGATTCGGTAAATGTTTGTGAAGCGTTTGGGGAAGGTTCAGAGAT
>NW_027213462.1:15000-17500 GCF_042767895.1 Penaeus vannamei | reverse complement strand
TAATGTTCCCTTGCAGCTCCTCTTCTGTCTCTCCCTTTCCTTTTCTCCTCGCTTTTATCTCTTTCTTCTCTTACCTTCCTTATGCCATTCTCTTCCGTCTTCTTTGTCTACTTTCACTTCCTCTTCCTATACATTTTCCCTTCTATCTCTCCCTTCCTCTTCCTATCTCCTTTTCCTCTTCCTTCTCTCATTTTCTCCTCTCCTTTCCTTTTCTCTTCCTATTCTCTTTCCCCCCTCCTCTTCCTCTTCCGTTCCTCCTTCTCCCTTTCCTTTGCGTTCCTCTTCCTCTTTCCCTGCCACTTCAATCTCTCTCTACCCCTTTTCCTTCTCCTTTTCCTTCCCCTTCCTCTTCCCTTCCTTCCCTCTCCTTCCCTTTCCTCTGCCCCTTTTTTCCACCCTTCCCTCCCCCTCCCCCATTTCCCATTCTCTCTCCCCTCCCCATTCCCATTCTCTCTCCCCCTCCCCCATTTCCCCATTCTCTCTCCCCCTCCCCCATTTCCCATTCTCTCTCCCCCATGCACACTGAGGAAAGGGAGATGGGACAAAGAAGAGGGGAGAATAGACAAGAAGAGAAGAGGGGAGAGGGGTGGGTGGGTGGTGTGGGTGGGCGGTTGGTGGTGGGGGGGAGGGGAAAGCATATTGGCAGGATAAATTGGGAGTTTAATCTGCTATATGGAAGTCGACCATTAATCCCGACTAAGTGGGGGTTGGGGTTGGAGGGGATGGCAGAGAGGATGAGGCAGAGACAGGGGAGGGAGGGGTAGACAGGGGCGAGGAAGAGGGGGGTGGATAGGGAGGGAGAAGAGGGGGACGAGGGAAGAGAGGGGGTGGATAGGGAGGAGAAGAGGGGACGAGAGAGGGGGGAGGAGGGAGGGGAGTAGAGGACGGGAGAGAGGAGGAGCAGAGAAGGACAGGGGAAGGAGGAGCAGAGGAAAAGGACAGGGGAGAGGAAGGGAGGAGAGAGGGATGGGAGGAGTGGGAGGGGGAGAGGGAGAGGAGAGGGATGGGGGAGAGGGAGAAATTAGGAGGAGTGACAGAAAGAAGAGAGGGATGCAAAGGGAAGATGAGAAGGAGAGCCGGGAGGAAGGGGGGGAGAATGGAGGGGAGGGGGGGAGAGAAGATAGGAGGAGATGATATAAAGATGAGGGAGGAGAGAGGGGGAGAGAGGTGGAGATGGGGGAGGTAGAGGAGGGAGAGAGGGTGAGAAGTAGGGAGGTAGAAGAAGGGAGGGAGGAGGACGAGGAAAAGGAAGAGGAGAGAAGAGAGGGAAGTGAAAGTTTTAGGGGAAAGGAGAGAAGGGGGGTTTCGGCAAAAGAAGGGGATTAGAGAAAGAGGGAAAAATTGATTATGAGAAAGGGAAAATGGGGGGGGAGGAGGATTTTAGAGACGAAGGAGGAAGAATGGAGAAAATAGGTAGATAGAGACAGGGTGAAGAAAGGAAGGAGGAGGGAGAGGAGAAGAAAGATGGAGGAAGGAGAAAAAGGGAGGGGATGAAGGAAAGGAAGGAGAACTGGACTGAAATAGGAGAGATGGAATGAGAAGGTAACGAAGGAGGGAGGAGGAAGGAAGGGAAAGAAAAGAAGAATAGGAAGGGAAGAAAGAAAGAAGAAGAAAAACTATAGAAAAGTAGCTGGAAAAAGAAAGAGGGAGGGAAAGGGGGAGAGAGAGAAGGAAATAGGGGGAGGAGGGGGAGGAAGGGAGGAGGAAAGAAGACTGAGTGGGAAAGGGGGAGGGGGTGGCTGTGCTAATGTTGTGTGAAATGATCAGGTCGAGGGTTCTAGAAGGGGGGGAGGGGAGGAGGGGAGGGGGGAGGAGGGGAGGGAACACGACTAAAAGAGAAATGAATGGAGGGGAAGGCCAGGAAGTAGGCATGGATATGTACACACACACACACACACACACACACACACACACACACACACACACACACACACACACACACACACAGAAAGAGAGAGAGAGAGAGAGTGAGAGAGATAGAGAGATAGACAGAGAGAGAGAAAGACAGAGAAAGACAGAGAGAAAGACAGAGAAAAAAAAAACATACTGGAAGTCGATCACCCAAAACCCGAAAAAAAAATCACCCAAAAAGAGAGACTAAAAAAAAAAAAAAAAATGGACGACAAGCAGAGGATAATTTTTCAGCCTTAATCACTCGCTCGCTGGACACACGCATCATCAGTCCCCCCCCCCCCACCACCCCCGCACAGAGATCGACAAGAAGTTGCTGTTTGTCCTTTTGGACTTTGAAAAAATCCTTCTCTCCTTCACCATTCTCATTTCTCTCTCTCTCTTTCTTTCTGTTTTTTTCATCTTTCTTTCTCTCTTTTTCTGTTTCTGCTTTTGTTTCTGTCTCTGTCTCTGTCTCTGTTTCTGTCTCTGTCTCTCTCTCTCTCTCTCTCTCTCTTCTCTCTCTCTCTCTCTCTCTCTCTCTCTCTCTCTCTCTCTCTCTCTCTCTCTCTCTCTCTCTCTCTCTCTCTCTCTCTCTCTCTCTCTCTCT
>NW_027213461.1:15000-25000 GCF_042767895.1 Penaeus vannamei | reverse complement strand
TTTGTTCCTTACTTGTTTACCACGCGCTCCGGCAGACATCAACAACACCTCTCCTCGCTTTCTCGCTCGCGCTCCATTTGTCTGTCTGTCTGTCTGTCTCTGCGTGTGGGTTGGTTTGTGCTTGTTGCTTTGGCTTTGTTTTTTTTTGAGTGTCTGGTTGGTTGATTGGTGTTGTTTTTTTCTGGTTGTTTTCTATTCTTTCTTTCTTTTTCTATTTCTTTATTTCTTTGTCTCTTTCTTTATTTCTTTGTCTCTCTTTCTTTATTTCTTTGTCTCTCTCTCTCCCTCTCTCTGCCTATCTATCTATCTATCTATCTATCTATCTCTTTCTCTCTTTTTTTTATCTCTTTCTCTCTCTTTCTTTCTTTCTGTGTGTGTGTGTGTGTCTACCTCTCGATATATTTCTGTCTTTATCTCTCTCTTCCTCCACCCCCTTCCCACTTTCTCTCCTCCCTCCTAGTTCTCTACCTCTCACACCCCCAAAACCCCTTCCCCCTTCTCCCCCCCTTTTCTAACCTTCCCCTCTCCCTCCATCCCCACCAACCCCACCACCTTCTCACCCTCACCTAAAACCCACTTCCCCCATTCTCATCCTTCCCTTTATCTAACCTTCCCCCTCTCTCCCTCCATCCCCACCAACCCCACCACCTCCACCACCTTCCACCCCCACCTCCCCCTCCCTCCCCTCCCCACCCAAACTCCTCCCCTTCCCTCTTCCCTCTTCCTTCTTCCCTCCTCCCTCTTCCCCTTCCCTCCCCTCCCTTCCCTCCTCCCCACCCATGCCCCTTCCCTCTGTCCCTCTTCCCTCTTCCCTCTTTGCCCCTTCCCTCCTCACTCCCCCGCCCTCCCCTTCCCTCCTCCCCGCCCCCTCTTTCACCCCCACCTTCTCCGCAACCCCAGCCCGACCCCATGTTTACGTAGAGGAGCAGAAGTCCTAGAAAAACAGCCTTCCCTCCCACCGAAATTCCCCTTCTCCACTGCGCTCTTGTTCTTGTATTTGCCGCAGCGTCTTCACAGCACCTCCTGCTCTCCCCTCCCCCACCCCTCTTCCCAACGTACTCCGTCCCTCTCTTCCCCCTCTCCGTCCCTCTCTTCCCCCCCCTCCGTCTCTCTCCCTCTTCTCCCTCCTCCTCCCCTACCCCCCTCTCTCTTCCCTCTTCCCCCTCTCTCTCTCCCTTCCCTACCCTCCTCTTCCCTACCCCCCTCTCTCCCTCTTCCCTCTCCCCCTCTCTCTCCTCTTCTCCCTCCCTACACCTCTCTCCCCCACTGCCACCACCCTCTTCTCCCTCCTCCCCCCCCCTCCCCCGGTCTTGGGAGAAACGACGGGATGCCAATTCGCACATCTGATTTATTGTTGTTTGTTCTGCTTGTTTTTTGTTGTTGTTTTTGTTTTTGTTTTGTTGTTTGTGGTGGTGGCTGAAGGTGGTTTGAATAATGGTGTTTGTGTTATTGCTTTTATTGTATTTGTTATTGTTATTTTATTATTATTGGTGTTATCATTATTATTTATCTATTAAGTTTATTATTATTATTAATGATTATAGTTATGTTATTATTCCAATTATTATTGCTGTTATATAGTTATCACTATCATTCTCATCACCATTATTGTTATTATTATTATTATTATTATTATTATTATTATTATTATTATTATTATTATTATTATTATTACTATTATTTTAGTATTATCGTTACTATTGTTGTTTTTTCATTCTTATTATTATTATCATTACCCATATTATTGTTAGTCATTATTATTATTATTGCTGTTATTATTATTATTATTATTATTATTATTATTATTATTATTATTATATTTATGACTATTATTATATTTATGACTATTATTATTGTTATTATTATTGTTATTATCATTATTATTATTATTATTATTATTATTATTATTATTATTATTATTATTATTATTATTATTATTATTATTATTATGACTATTACTACTATCATTATTGTTATTCTTATTATCATTATTAGTAGTAGTAGTAGCCGTAGTGAGTGTGTGTGTGTGTGGATGTGGATGTGTGTACGTATTTATGTATGTAATGTATGTATGTATATATATACACATATATATACATACATATGTATATGCATATATATGTATATATGTCCCTATACAATGTAAACATACGCACTTATGTATACGTGTGTATAACCACGCGTGTGCATAATACGCGTGCGTGTGTGCGTGTGCGTGTGTGCACCTTTCCTCGGGGCGTTGAGAGCGAAAAGCGCTTAGTGTTCTTTGATGCTTGCTTTGATGTGTGCTAATGAGTCGGTCGAGAGCAAAATATCTTGAAACTTCCGAGAAGAGAAAAAAAAATACCAGTAGATCAACGATTAAGTAAACAACGAAGTTTGAAAAAAGGGAGACTGTGAATTGATGGATTTTCTAAAGGAGTTTGGAGACGTCGTGGGAGGAGAGAGAGAGAAGAAGGATGATGGTGGTGGTGGTGGTGATGGCGGCGGCGGGGATGGTGGTGGTGGTGATGGCGGCGGCGGGATGGTGGTGGTGGTGATGGCGGCGGCGGGGATGGTGGTGGTGGTGATGGCGGCGGCAGGGATCAGGTGGTAATTAGTGGTGGTGGTGATGATAAGAAGACGTGCGGGTATGGTCGTTGGTGGTGGTGATGGCGGCGGCGGGATGGTGATGGTGGTGATGGCGGGGATAGTGATCAGGGGAGCAGGGATGGTGATGGTGATGGTGAAAATGGTGGGTATGGTAACAAAGGTCAAGTATGATGCAGTGTTCGAGATGTCAACTTTATACATACACATGCAGTATACATACATGCATACGTACATGCCTACATACATTCATTCATATATACATACATTCATACATACATACATACATACATACATACATACATACATACATACATACATACATACATACGTGCATGCATTCACGTCTAACAAACATTCTCATACACATATAAACCTCTAAACATATACACGTATATATATATATATATATATATATATATATATATATATATATATATATATATATATATGTATATATATACTTGTATACATTCACACTTACAACACTCCCACCCCTCCCTCCCCTCCCCTCCCCTCACTCCCCGTACCACAGGAGAGCTCCCCATCCCCGCCTACCCCCCAAGCCCTCATGCTCACCCCCCCCCACAGCCCAGCGCTCTCTCACCCCTACGACCTCCACGCGAAGTGAACGACCAAGAGAGTCCTGACCGCCCCCCCTCCCCCTCCCCTGTATCCACTTTCTTCCCCCTCCCTCCCTCCCTCCCCCACCCCTTCTTTTCTCCGGCGACCTTTGGGGGAAAGAAGGAACTTCTCTTGTTCCTTTTTGTTCTTTTTCTTCTCCCCGTTTATTTCGTCTTTTCCCCCTTCTTCCTCCTCCTTCATTTCATTTTTCATCTTTCTTCTCTTCCTTCCTCCTCCTCCTCCACTTTTGCGTTTTTTCCTCCTCTTTTTCCACCTTCTCTTCTTCTTTCTCCTCCTCCTCCTCCTCACTCCTCTTCTTTCTCCTCCTCCTCTTCTTCTTTCTCCTCTTCCTCCACCTCCCATCCCTCGAAAACAAATGAAAAAAGACGACATTTCCGCCTGACTTATTTATTCTCCTTTATTATATCTAGTTCTTTCCTCCCCCTTCCCCTCCCCCTCCCCCCCTTCCTATTAACATTGCGTAAGTGCCACGTCCAGCCAAGAGCGACGACATCCCGCCCAAACGGCTCAGAATCGGGCGCAGATTAAACCTCCTTCCCCGGCGGGCGTCGCTCTCCGGCCGCGTCCAATAACCCGTCCGGATCAGCGGGTCGCGGCCATAAACACCATAACAAAATAACTCGGAGAACCGGCCCGGAAAGTGTATTGTCGAGGAAAATTCTCGAAGCTGCCTCTCGGGAGTTGCGTCGGCATTCTCGCCGCGGTGTTACCAGGGCGGTGAGCCTCGACGCCCAGGAACGCTCCGGACGCCCTCGCCCGTAAGGCACACCCTCGCACGCCAACGCCAGTTCGCTGCCATCCTTCGGGGCGGCCGCGTCATAGCACACTCCTGCGCCGCATCGAGATATAATTGACTATCTGTACGTGCCTTGGGAGGAACTCTTGTTTACCCGCGTGTGGCTCCTGAATCCCCAGGTTATCAAAGGGAACAGGTGAAGCCGCGCGCCGCGATCTCGACACCTTTCTATTTGCGGCTTGTTACTAGGCATCCATTTTTCTCTCTCTCTTGTCTTTCTCTTTCTCTCTCTGGCTGTGCGTCTGTCGCTCTCTCTTTTCTGTCTCTTTCTCTCTGCCTAACTATCTATTTATCTATTTGTATATTCATGGCTGCCTGTCTGTCACTCTCTCTTTTCTGTCTTTTTCTCTGCCTATCTGTCTTTTTATCTATCTGTATGTTCATCTATCTATCTATTTATCTTTTTTTCTTTCCCCTTCGCTTCTCTCCCCTGGTGGTGAATGCATTTCTTTCTCTCGTATGCGTGGCGAGATTGTAGAGAGTAAATTTTAAGATAGTTACAGTTTGATTTGTCTTTTGTGTGTGCGCGCGCTCTCACACAGCCGCACACACACGCACACACAGATCCCAAACTGCCTTTGGTTTAGAATTTCCTTCGGAGAAACTCAGACAAAAGGTCTGAAATCCTGATGGGGAAGTTTTTTTCTCTCTCTCTTTTTTTCCTTTTTTGTCAAAAATTACCAAAAAAGGAAAGAAAAAAACGAAGTGGAAGAAAAGAGAGTGACAGATTGACTTACATTTAACAGCGTTTTCCTGTCCACGAAATTGTGAAATCCAAAGCTCCAGAAAAAAAACGTTTATCCAAAAAAGAAAGAAAAAAGAAAACGTTTCGGAAAGCGTTGCCAAGCCGGCCTCAACACCTGTGCTAAGGCGGAGCACAAGCGACAATCCGTCAGCATCTGGACATTCTGCACCGATCGAGAGAGAGAGAGAGAGAGAAAAAAGAAAGAAAGAAAAAAAAAGAAAACACAATAAGAAGATCTCTCTTGCACGCCCGAGTAGCGTGGCCGCCTCGCTCCACCTGCCTTCACTGATTGACCCTGGCGACAAAACGGCCTCTCTTCACCCGGCCCAAACTTTCGCGTTTCTCCGTTTGGCGAGATGCGTGGGCGTGCGGGCGTCCTCCGTGGCCCGCCTCATCCTGGACGAATGACAGATCTCGGGAACGGTACCCCGACGGCCGAATCGCGGCGCCGAAGGGGAATCCCGCCGATCGCGAACTTAAGACCCGCGAAATGACATGCGGCGTGTCAACAGAGTTAGGGAGTAGCGTAAAGCTTGACCGTTCATTCATAAGATTGTCTTCCTGACGCCTCCCGCCCGGCCGCTGCGTGCCCAGGGCGCCGTAACTACTGACAAACACAATAAAGCCTCGCCAACTTTGTCCCCGGGTGAAAACCTGTATTTTTGTCCATGCTTCTTGTTCTACGGTGAACTTTAGGGAGGCGGCGAGGTCTTTAAGGTAAAGTTATTTGAACGGTTCTGAGGGATGGGTATGGATTTTTCACTGATGGGCGAGGAGGGAAGGAGGGACGGATGGAGGAGGCGAGAGGAGGAGAGACGAAGGGAGGAGGAGACAGAGAGAAAGACTGAAAGGAGAGAAGGAGATTATAACAGAGGTATGCAAGGTGTTAATTGGCTACGTTCTCCGTCTCGTCAAACAACAAATAAACAGAAAAAAACGCTAAGGAGAGGAAGAGGAAGTGAAACGCGGCGCCAAGTGTCCGTAGAGTAAACCGGAACTGTCAATCATTTTTTCCCGAACGTATTCCATGAATAGCATCACTCTTTTCCTCTTTCTCTGTCTCTCTGTCGCTGTCTTTCTCTCTCTCTCTCTCTCTCTCTCTCTCTCTCTCTCTCTCTCTCTCTCTCTCTCTCTCTCTCTCTCTCTCTCTCTCTCTCTCTTTCTCTTTCTCTCTCTCTCTCTCTCTCTCTCTTTCTTTCTCTCTCTCTCTTTCTCTCTCTCTCTCTCTCTCTCTCTCTCCTTCTCTCTTTCTTTCTCTCTCTCTCTCTCTCTCTCTCTCTCTCTCTCTCTCTCTCTCTCTCTCTCTCTCTCTCTCTCTCTCTCTCTCTCTCTCTCTCTCTCTCTCTCTCTCTCTACACACACTCTCTCTTTTTTCTCTCTTTTTCTCTCTGTTTTTCTCTCTCTCTTTCTCTCCCCCCCTCTCTCGATTTTTTTTTCTTTTCTTTTTTTTTTGGAAATATCTTCATCAGTTCCATCTCATTCTGCCAATGATTACTCCCAATTTACATCATCACAGCCAACGACTGGATTATTATTGGCAAGTGCGCGAACTGTATATCTTTTTTTCCCTCTCTCTCTCCACTAATTAAACCGCAGAGTGATAAGCGATGATATGAATCCACTCAACAACACCATTCGGAGAGATAATTACCTATTTAGCATATGATCATCATAATGACAGTTGTGAAATACGTGGCCAATCAATGGCATTATCTGCGTGTGGTTGGCGGTCCGTGTCTTCGGTCTGCCGTTCTCTCTCTCTCTCTCTCTCGTCTGTTTATCTGTCTATCTGTCTGTGTATTTGTTGGTTTCTTTCTATATCTTTCTTTTTATCTTTCTCTTTTTTTTTGTCTCTCTCTCGCTCTTGCTGTCTGTTTCATTTTCTCTCTTTCTCTCTCTTTTTCATCTCTCTCTCTCTCTCTCTCTTTCTCTCTCTCTCTCTCTCTCTCTCTCTCTCTCTCTCTCTCTCTCTCTCTCTCTCTCTCTCTCTCTCTCTCTCTCTCCCTCCCTCTCTCCTTCTCTCCGCTGCAAGTGTGTGTGTGTTTGTGCGTGTGTGTGTGTTTGTGTGTGTGTGTGTGTGTGTGTGTGTGTGTGTGTGTGTGTGTGTGTGTGTGTGTGTGTGTGTTGATTTGTTTGAATATACGTTTCACTGTATGCGTATTTTTATGTAAATGCTTCTCTGAATGTTGGCGTGTGTATGTGTCAAAAGTAAGATCTGTTGCCATAAACACATGTCGTACATATACAAATACGTACTTAGGTGGTTTTACACACGCATCAACATACACAGTTGCAAATATTCTCAATACACATTGGACAGTAAATAAATATTCAAACGCATTTTCGTAAATACTGTATATATACGTGTTCACACATTCAGTATTTTTTGCATATTTGTTTTCCCAATTTGATGCCCTCATGTAAAAGTATGCTTAAAATAACCCAAAGCACTATGTAACGGATAAAATAAACAAATAGATAAATAAACATATGCTGTGTTATTTTTCTTTTCATATTTCATGCATCAATTACCAGCAATCATAATAATAAATGTATTTATACGTACATGTTTTCTTTATCATTTTTTTTTCTCTTGTCTCTTTTCCCTCCCTTTCGCCTTTTTTTTCCCCGCCCTTTTGCCCGCTTTTTTTTGCGCGTGTGTGTCGATTTCGCATTTATTATTCTACGTACCTTTGCTCCTGGCCTTCTCCCTTGACGAGAGGAATTGACAGCAAATGAACCGCAGAAATATTAACGCTGTAATTGACATTTAGAAGTGTCTGAATGTTACGGTGTGTGTCGCTCACTCCCACCCTCCTCCCCTTCTTCTCTCCTCCCCTCCTCCCCTCCGCCCCTTCTTCCCTTCTTCCCTCCTCCTCTTCACCCTCCTTCCCTCACCCTTCCTCCTCTACTTCCTTCTTTCCAGCTCCCCTTTCGCTTGCCCCTCTCCTCTCCCTTCTACCCCTTCTTCTCTCCCTTGTACGCCTCTTCCTCCTCCTTTTCCTCCTCCTCTTACTCCTTCACTTATTCTCGTCCTTTCTCCCCCCTCCTCCCCCCGTCACCTACACTTGCTACCTTCCACTGACCTCTCCACCTCCCCTTTACTCCTTCCTCAACATCCCCCTCCCCCTCTACAAGTCCGCTTTCACAATTCCTCCTAATCCATCTCCTATTCCCCTTCCTCTTCCACCTACACTTTCCCCTCCCTTTCCCTCCTCTTCTCCCCCCTCCTCTACACCCTTCTCTTCCTTCTCCACTTCCTCCTCTTCCTTTCTCCACTTCCACCTCCTCTCCTCCTCTTCTTCCGCCTACTCCTCCCCCTCCTCTTCCACCTCCCCCCCCCCAACCCTCTCCTGTGTGGCATTCTTTGTTACGATAAAATCAAATATTGAAAAAAAAAATGGTGGGGCATTCGTGGTATTATACAAATTTTGTGGTATTGATATTGGATAAGGAGGGTGTGAAGGATAATAATGGGAAAATAAAACATGGAGAAGGAGAAAAAGGGAGGAAGGGGGGAAAAGGTAATAGGAGGAGAGGATAAGAAGGGAGGAAGAGGGAGGTGCTTGGATAAAGAGGAGGTGAGATGGGGGAAAAAAATAATAATAATAAGGCAAAAGAAAGAATGGAGAAGAGGGAGAAAGCCAAAGAGATACAACTGGAGATGAGGTTAAGAAGGAAGGAAAATGAAGAGGAAGAGGAAAGATGCTGCATAAGGAAGTTGATATAGAAAAAAAGTGACTAAAGAAGGGGAGATAAAGATAGGATTACAAGAAAGAATACAATGAAGGAAAAAAGCAACTAAAGAGGATGTAATAGGAGAAGAAGAGGAATAAAAGAAGAGAGGGAATTGGGGAGGAGGGAGAAGAGGAAAGAGGCCGGGGGATTGATAAGGGCGTCGCCACCATGTTAAATATTCAGACCGTAATTAGAGGCCGCCGGCAACCATCCGTCTGCGCGCCCATCTTCGAAAACTTATTCACACGATGCCGGTTTTTTTTTTATGTTTCTCTTTTTTTTCCCGAAGGAGGAAAGATGGGTATAGGTGGAGGAGAGTCGGGGTGGGAGGGGGAGAGGGGGAAGAAGAGGGTGAGGTGGGGGAGGAGAGTCGGGTGGAAGGGGGAAGGAAGAGGGGAGGGGAAGATGAGGAGGAAGGGGGGGAAGATGGGAAGGAGGAAGAGGAAGAGGGTTAGGGGGAAGGGAGGTGGAGGAGGAGGGGGAAGAGGAAGAGGGGAGTGGAGGAGGAAGAGGAGAAGGAGGTGGAGGAGGAAGAGGAGAAAGAGGAAAAAACTCCTAAACCCCTCACCCCCACTCAATTCCTCCCCCCTACCCCCCCCCCCACCTCCTCCCCATTCAGCCCATGTCCACCCAACCCCATCAACCTCGCAACCCCACCAGATGCCCCGAATAGCCTATCCTCAGAACCGCACTTTTTTCACACGTTCTAACACGTTTCTTCCTTCTTTCTTCCTTTTTTTGTCTTGTTTTCATTTACGTTCATCCATTGCAATCGCCTCCTCAGCTGCCGTTAGCGCCTCCCGTGTAGCCTCAGCCGCTGGTTACACTGCCCCCTACAAGCTCCGGTGTCGCCCGTGATGCCAACGCTACCCATGCCATGCCTCATCTCTTACGCTGCCCAGTGCCTCCGCCCACGCCACCTCCACCTCCATCCTTTACCTCCACCTCCGCCTCCACTTCCACCCTTACTAATCCGACCTCCACCCTTACCACGTCCACTTTTACTAACTCCACCTTCACCCTTATCACCTCCACCTCCACCCTTCCTAACTCAACCTCCACCTGCCCCTTACTAACTCCATCCCCAACTCCACCACTCTTACTACCTCCACCTCCACCCTTACCACCCCCACCTCCACCTCCCGCCCCCTTACCCCCTCCTCCGTCACCCTTACTAACGGCATCCCCAACTTCCACCCTTACCACCTCCACCTCCACCCTTCCTAACCCACCTCCCCTTACCAACCTCCACCTCCATCCTCCCCCTTACCACTCCACCTCCACCCTTACTAACTCCACCCACCTACCACCTCCACCTCCCCCCTACCATTATTACCTCCAACCTCCACCCTTCCCTAACTCCACCTCCCCCTTGCCACCTCCACCCCCACCCTTCCTACCTCCACCTCTACCCATACCACTCCACCTCCCCCTTACCACCTCTACCTCCACCTCCACCCTTACCACCTCCACCTCCACCCTTACCA
>NW_027213461.1:0-10000 GCF_042767895.1 Penaeus vannamei | reverse complement strand
GGTGATGATGATGATAATGATAATGATGATAATGACAACGACGATTATCATTACCACTATCATTATTATGATTATGATTATTATTTTTTTTGTTATTATTATTATCTTTTGTCATTGTTATTATCATTATAATTATTATTATTGTTATTATTAGCATCATCATTATTATTATCATTAGTATTTTTATGAATATTATTATTATCATTATTAGTATCATTGATTAATGTTTTGTTTTTATATTATCATTATTGTAACCATTATTTAATGTCTATAATGATAATAGTAATAGTATTTTCTTCATCGCCTTCAAGAAAAAGAAAAATAAGATGAATAAAAGCCAGAATAAGGCAATTTGACCGAAGAGAAGTCTCTAATTCGAGAAGATTCCAGTGCCCTCAGATAAGCGGTAGTTGACGCCATCTTGGGTTGAAAAACGGTTGGAGATTGGGGTGGACTCGCTTTTACGCTTTCTCTGTCTGTCTATCTTCTTCTTTCTCTCTGTCTCTCATTTTTTTTCTGTCTCTGGTTGTTGATCTGTCTGAATGTCTTGTTTTTTCTGTCTTTCTCTTTCTCGTTCTCTCTCTTTCTTTCTTTCTTTGTCTCTCACTTTATTTGCCTCTCTCTCTCTCTCTCTCTCTCTCTCTCTCTCTCTCTCTCTCTCTCTCTCTCTCTCTCTCTCTCTCTCTCTCTCTCTCTCTCTCTCTCTCTCTCTCTGTACATCTTTACCTTTAATGGCTGGCAATTAAGATTAAATGGATTTCCTGAGAAAAGAAACCAAAGATGATTTGCAATAGGAAGGATTAGATTTAGAAAAAAAGAGAGAGAAGGAAAAAAAAAAATCAGCGTATGGGTTTTCCATTTTTTTCATCTTTCGGACACGGAATATGGCGGGAATACACTTACGTAGGTTAGCCATTACTCTTGTCAATTTTCAATTTGTTCGCCCTTCTCCCTCCCTCCTTTCCCCCTCTCTATTATCCCTCCCCCCCTTTCCTCTCTCCTTCCTCCCTCCCCCCCACCCCCTTCAAAAAGAGATGATGTCATTATTTAACCATAATAACCCCCCCCCCCCGCCCCCACGCACAAAGAGAGGGAGAGAGAGAAAAAAAAAATAGACGCGAGACATGCGCATGGAACCCGAATGGCTTCTCGCTATGGCCAAACATACCATCAAAAATTTATCCGCGTTTGCTTGTCCCCGGCGCGAGAATTCGGCGATTTTGTGTATATTTAAGAAACACATTAAGATGTATTCTGCATTGGGACCAGCTGTTGGGTCACGATATTGTTAGCTTATAGATTTATATGGATGTTTATTCCTTGTGCAAATGGCGCTGGTGCGTTGGGTTTACTGATGATATTGCCCTTGTTGGTGTTTTAGCTTTTATTCTCTCTCTGGTTTGTGATATTGTGGGAGTTATTATTTGCTTTGTTAAAAGGATAAATGTATGTTATTTTTCTGATGCTGATTGCTTTTGTGATTATAATTATTACTTTAGTTATTGTTTTTATTAATGTTGTTGTTTCTGTTATTTTATTATCGTTATCATTGTGCTTATTATCATCATATTTTTTTTATCAAAGTTGTTATTGTTATTATTGGTGTTTTATTATTTCCATTATTACCATCATTATTACCACTTTTAGTATTATTGTACTATTGTTATTATTATTATAGTAAATAATCATCACCATTAGTAGTAGGTGTTATTATTATTATTATTATTATTATTATTATTATTACCATTATTATTAGGTGTTTGTGTGCGTGAGTGAGTGAGTGAGCAATGTGCTATTGAACGATGTGGTTGTGTGTGTGTGTGTTTGTACTTTGTATGCGTGTGTACATGTGTACGCACATGCACGCGTGTGCACGTGTGTCACCTTGTCTACCTCGTTGCGTGGCAAGCTTTATTGCCTTCCGTGTTTAACTGCTGGTTTATATATGATGCTTTTAGAGTTTTAACGGCGAGCTTTTGGTTTACACTCTACGATTTTTGATATCAATAATGAAGAACTTATTGTTGGCCTCGCGTGACACGGCGCGGCCAGAAGTATGTGGTGTCGGGCTCTCGCCTTAGTCTGCCGTCGGGTTCCTGCTGTTCTTATTCTTGGTCTTATTCTTGGTCTTGTTCGGGTTGGTGGTGAGGGTGAGGATGGGAGTGGTGATGATTGTGATGAGGGGAGTTAAGATGTATGTTGGTGATGATTATGATAGTAATAATAATAATGATGGTGATGATAATAATAATGATAATACTACTACTACTACTAATAATAATAATGATGATAAAGGTAATAATAATAACCATGATAACGATAATAATTATTATATTGTGATGATAATAGGTAGTTGTATTAGTAGTAATAACAGAAGTAGTAGTAGCGGTAGTTATATCGTTATATCTTATTATGATTGATATATTAGTCGCAATAATCATCATTAACACCACCACCACCAATTACCCATAATGAATATCTGTATCATCATGATTTCCTTCTCCTTTTTTATCATCCATCTCTCTCTCTCCTTTACCGGCCAATTATCACCTCTTCCTCCTCCTCCTCCTCCCCAGGGCGCCACCAGGAAGGTCATCGAGGAAGGCTCAAGTCCCGACCTAGGAGCGAGGATCTTGGAAGGGCGTGACACTCCTGCAGGACGCGTGTCGCCGCCCCACCTGCACAACCCGCCCACCACGCCGGCAGGACCACCGCCCCCGCCGCCCACGTCTGCCCAGGGCCTCCACAACCTGATCATGGCCCCCGCCCTCCAACAGATGTCGCACCTGCTCCACCAACAGCTGATCAGTCCCGCACAGATCCAGTCGCTGATGCACCACCAGAGCGTCCTTCTCCACCAGCAGGTAAGGCCGGGAGTTCTGTCCTGTTCTTGTTGTTATTTGTTCTGTTTCGAGGGTGTTCTGGGTCCGAAGGGGGGGCGATTAAGAGAGCTGTCGGGTTCTGTTCTCTGATTGGTTTTGGGTTTGAGCGGAAGGGTCTAATGAGAAAGAAATACCCGTTTTATAATAACATGTGCTACCATGTTCTTAAAAAAAGAAAGAAAAAAAATCTTTGATATATGGAGTGTTCAGGGTCCCAAGCACAACGATTTAGGGACTAGTTCTGTTCTGATTTTTGTTCTACAGTTGTTCTTGGCCTTAGGGCGGAAGAGATGGCCCCATATGATAAAAGGAATCTTTTTCTGTTCTATAATGATTTACGTCACAATGTTCTATTTTTGTTCCTAATTCTGGAAGTGAAGTTCTTACAGATTTATTAAGAATAAATTAAGGCGAGGTTAGGAGACGTGTTCTGTTCCATCTTGTTCTACAGTTATTCCGTGTTCTTTTGATGGGTGTGGGGGGGAGGGGGGAGGTTTCGTGTTCTTGACGGAAAGTTCTTTTTGTTCATTAAGTGTTCGACCTTGAAGGGGAATGTATTGTTTTGTTTGCTTGTTTGTTTTCGTTGCGCGTTCATCAGAGAAAATAATAATGGCGGTAAGCATGATGATGATAGTGATAATGATTATAATGTTAAGAATTTAGAATATTAAAAATTAATTAGAATGTTAAGAATTAAGAATATGGTATTTATTATGATTATAATATGAAAAGTTATATTGATATTAATAACGATGATGATAGTAATAGTGATATTGATGAGAATGATAATGAAAATGATGATAATCATGATAATTATAATAATGATGCTTGTAATGATGACAATGATATTTATGCTAATGATAATGATGGTAATAATGATAATGATAAGAAAATGTTAATAATGATAAGGATGATGATAATGGTAACAATGATAAGGATGATGATAATGGTAACAATGATAAGGATGATGGCAATAATGCTAATGATGATAATGATGACAATAACAACAACAACAACAATGATAATAGTAATAAAAATAATAATGCTAAAAATAATGATGATATTGATAACAATGATCATAATGATAATAGTAATGATGATGATAGTGTTAATAGTGATGATAATGATGATTAGGAAGGTAGTGATAAAAATAACAATGGAAATAAACAAGAAGTAGAGAGAAAGTATGGAAGTGGGAAAGGGAAATGGAGAAAGAAATAGTGGGAAATGAAGAGGAAGAAGAGTTTGGAGAGGAAGAGAAATAAGAATAGATAGAGATAAATAGAGAATCAAAGATAGAAATAAAGAAGACAGGCAGATAGAGATAAATAGAGAATCAGAGACAGAAATAAAGACAGACAGATAGAGATAAATAGAGAATCAGAGATAGAAATAAAGAAGACAGGCAGAGATAAATATAGAATCAGAGATAGAAGTAAATACAGACAAAGATAATTAGAGAATCAGAGGCAGAAATAAAGAAAACAGACAGAGTTCAGTAGAGAAACAGAAATAAAAAAAAAATACACATAGAGACAGAGCCAAAAATACAGACATCCGGACATCCGACATAGAGAGAAAATAGAAAAGAGAACCGCCCGCCATTTCAAGATGTTCGTTCGCGCGCCAAGAGGGTCCCGGTCATTATTGTCCTTACCTGTTCTTACCTGTTCCCTATTATCGTTATTTTGCGCCGTCTTTCCCCCCTCGCCGAGCTTTTATTTATTTTCGCTTTATGCTCATCGCTTAATCCTTCTTAATTTGATCTCATTATTCCCTCGCCCGTTTTATTTCCCGCCCGGCCACGTCCTTGGCTTCCTCCCGTTGGCCTCGGCTTCGTCTTCCCGCGTCGCCTCCGATTGCGCGGTGGCTTCGTCTCTCCGAAGTGGGGATGCAGACGAACACATGTGCTTCTAGATTTGTATATGTATGTGCATATGAGTATGTATATATATGTATATATATATATATACATGTATGTGTGTATATGTTTGTATTTACATATATATATATATATATATATATATATATATATATGTATATATGTATATACGTATATATATATATATATATATATATATATATATATATATGTATATATGTATATACGTATATATATATATATATATATATATATATATATATATATATATATGTATATACGTATATATATATATATATATATATATATATATATATATATATATGTATATATGTATATGTATATATATACGTATATGTATATATATACGTATATGTATATATATTGGTATATATACGTATATATATATGTATATATATATGTATATATATATACGTATATATATATACGTATATATATATACGTATATATATATATACGTATATATATCTATATATATATATGTATATATATGTATGTATATATATATATATATAATATATATATATATATGTATATATACGTATACGTATATATATATATATATATATATATATATATATATATATATATATATATATATATATATATATATGTATATGTATGTACATACATACATATTCTCTCTCTCTCTCTCTCTCTCTCTCTCTCTCTCTCTCTCTCTCTCTCTCTCTCTCTCTCTCTCTCTCTCTCTCTCTCTCTCTCTCTCTCTCTCTCTCTCTCTTTTGTTTTTTTTTAGCTTAAACCGACCCTCTCTGTTTCCCTGTTATATCCAATTTCCTCTTTTTAGGTTATTTGTCCCACGAGAAAGATAATTTGCTTTTATTTATCTTCTCTATTTCTTACCTTTATTCTTCTGTTCCCCTTCATTTCTTTTTCTTTCCATTTCGTGTTTTGTATTTGTTCTCTTATTTTATTTTCCTTCCTTTTCCCTCCTACCTTACCTCCTTTCTTTCTCCTTTCCCCCCTTCTTCCCTCATTCTTCCCTCCTGCTCATCTTCCGCATTCCCTCTCTCCCATCCTCCTCTTTCTCTTCTTCCTATTTTATTCATCCTCTCGCTTCCTTCCTTCTCCTCTCTTTCCCTCCCTACTTTCCTCCTCCATCCTTCGCACTCACTGTGTCTTTCCTCCTGCTCTCGAACTCCCTCCTTTCCTCAAACTCCCTCCTCCCCTTCTTTCCTACCTCCCTCCCACCTTCCCTTCCTCTTTGATTCCTTCCCTCCCACCTTCCCTCCTTCCCTCCTCCCTCCCTCCCTTCCTTTCCCTCCCTCCCTCCCTCCCTCTTCCTCCCTCCCCTCCCTCCCTTTTCCTTCCCTCCCCTCCCCTCCCTCCCTCCCCCTTCCTCTCCCTCTCTTACTCCTCCTCTTCCCTTCCCTTCTTCCCTCCCCTACTCCCCCTCCCCTCCCCCTCTCTAACTCCCCTCCTTCCTCCTTCCCTCCCTCCCTCCCCCTTCCCTCCCCCTTCCTCCTTCCCTCCTCTCTCCTTCCCTCCCTCCCTCCTCTCTCCTCCCTTCCGTCCCTCCCCCTCCCTCCTCCCCCTTCCTTCCTCCTTTCCCACCTTCCCTCCCTCGACCCCCCCCCAACACTCTCCCCAACCCCCCAAGATTCCGGATTTTTCATCAGCTTCTTAATCTGTGTTTTCCGTTTTTTCGCAGAGTTGTTAATTCGTGTTTTCTGCGTGAGTCGTAGGCAGGGAGTCACAAACACACTCTCATTTCCACTCTTATTATTGCTCCTTGGCGGTGTAACACGGACGTAACCTTCCCCCTCCCCTCCCCCCCCCCTCTTCTCCTCCTCCTCCTTCTTCTCCTCTTTCTATTCCTACTCTTTTTCCTCTTTCAGTCCTCCTTATCTTCTTCTTATTATTATTCGTATTCTTATTCCTCTTTCAGTCCTCCTCCTTATCTGCTTATTCCTCTTTCTCTTCCTCTTCCTTATCTTCTTATTCCTCTTCTTCGTATTCGTATTCCTCTTTCTTTCCTTCTTCTTCTTCTTTTTTGTCTTCTTATTCCTCTTCCTTATATTCTTTACCTCTTGCATCTTTCTACCTCTCTCTAGCCTCTTCTATCCCCTCTCTTGCTTGTCCCCTTCACCTTTTCTCCCTTTTCCATTATTATCTCCCCCTTTCTCTCTCCCTTCCTTCTACTTGCTCCCCCTCCTTCTCCTTACTCTCTGAACCTCCTCATTCCTCTCTTCTCTTCCCTTTCCCTCTTCTCCTTTTCTCCCACTCCATTTCTCTCTCCTCCTTCTCCTTCCCTCCTTCCTTCTTACCTCTATATTCCCCCCTCTCCCTACTCTTCTCCCGTCTTCTCCTCTAATTACCCAACCTCTTAAGTGGGTGGGGGTGGGGGTTCTCTGCCTCCCTCCCCCCCCTTCCGGTCCTCTCTCTGCGCATGCGTGTGTGGGGGGAGGAGGGTAGGGGTAGGGGGTTGGGTGTGTGTGTGTGTGTGTATGTTGATGTGTGTGTGTGTGTGTGTGTGTGTGTGTGTGTGTGTGTGTGTGTGTGTGTGTGTGTGTGTGTGTGTGTGTGTGTGTGTGTGTGTGTAACAGTACATTCTACTGTAGAGAATAATAATGTGCGCTGGAAAAAAAAATGCTTGATGAATTATTCAAGCCGATTAGTCAATAGGTACGTAAAATATAAATAAAAGGTATATATACGATAGACAGGTGTACTTAGCAGCTAACAAAAGCTAAACAAAATAACAGAGGTAACTGGATAAATTCGCCAAAAGAAAATACAGCCATTCAAACAAAAATAGAAAGATATATTGAACATTACCCTTACCTCCCCTCCCCTCCCTCCCCCCCGTCCACCTCCTCCTCCTATCCCAGCCCCACATAGCCCCCCTCCCTCTCCTTCCCTCCTGGGTGCCGCGCCCCTCTCCTACGGACACACGCATACGCACACACGCGGCACGCACAGTCAAACAAGCGAAACTAGAATCGAAAACAGTCGCCATAAAATACCAATTAATTTGATAACAGGGCCAAACTCTTCCCACATCCCCCCCCCCCATCCTCCTCCTCCCTCTCTCTCCCTCCCTCCCTCCCTCCCTCCCTCCCTCCCTCCCTCCCTCCATCCCTCCATCCCTCTCCTACCCCCTCCTTCCTTCTCCCTCTCCCTCTCTCACCCTGTCTCCCCCCCTCCCCCTTTCTCTCTCTTTTCTCCCACCCCCTCCTTCCAGTCCCCCTCTCTCTCCTCCCTGTCCTCCCTACCCCTGCCCTAAAGGGAGGTGAAGGTCAATGGGGGAGGGGGGTGAAGTGGGAGGGGAAGAGGGAGGGAGGGAGAGAGGGAGAAGGGAGGGGAGGGTGGGGTAGGAGATGGGCGGAGGGAGAGATAGAGGGAAGGGAGGTGGAGGAAGGGAAGAGAGGGAGGGAGGGGCTGAGCTAGGGAAGGGAGGGGCGGAGTGAGGGGAAGGGAGGGGCGGAGTGAGGGGAAGGGAGGGGCGGAATGAGGGGAAGGGAAGGGGAAGGGAAGGGGGGGGGGGATTCGATATACGATAGATATGTCCTTTTTGCCCTCGACTCGCAGGTGAAAACAAGGCTGGCTGCCCTCTCTCCGCCGCAGCGGCAGCGGCGCTCGCGAATCAAACGCTCATTACCTATTCCGATGCCGGGCTTTATTTTCTCTCTCTCTCTCTCTCTCTCTCTCGCTTTCTCTCTCGCTTTCTTTCTCTCCCTCTCTCTCGATCTCGATCTCGCTCTCTCTCTCGCTCTTCTCTTTCTCCTTCTCTCTCTCTCTCTCTCTCTCTCTCTCTCTCTCTCTCTCTCTCTCTCTCTCTCTCTCTCTCTCTCTCTCTCTCTCTCTCTTTCTCTTGCTCTTCTCTTTCTCTTTCTCTCTGTAGCTGCCTATAAATATACAATGGTGATTGTGTGCTGTGATCTGTTTGTGTGTGTGTGTGTGTGTGTGTGTGTGTGTGTGTGTGTGTGTGTGTGTGTGTGTGTGTGTGTGTGTGTGTGTGTTTTCTCGTTCGCGCTCGCTCACCTTTTCTTTTTCTTTTTCTTTTTTTTTATCTATTTCACGCGAGGACATGCCACTGCCATTACGATTTCCGGAATTTATTTTGCGGCAGAATGGGGAGAGAGGAAGAGGGGGAGGAAGGGAGGGAAGGGGAGGAAGGGTATGGCTTAAGTAAGAGGGAGGAGGAGGAGGAAGGGAAGGGAGGAGGAAGGAGGAAGGAAGGAGTAGGGAAAGAGAGGGAAGAAGGAGGAAGGGAGGAAGGTAAGGGAAAGGAAGGGAAGGGAAGGAGTAGGGAAGAGAGGGAGGGAGGGAAAGGGGAGAGACGGAAACAAAGGGAGGGAAGGGAGGGAAGAGAAGGTGGAAGAGGAGGGAGGAGTAGAAAGAAAGGAAGAGGGATAGATGTAAGTAGGGGGAGAGGAACGGGAAGATGGGGGGAAGGGATAGGAGGAGGAGGGGAGGGATAGGTGGAGGCGGGAGAGAAGGGGAGGAAGGAATAGGAGAGGGAAAGGAATGAGAAAAAGAAGAAAGGTAAGAAAGAAGGCAAGATAGAGAAACAGGGGAAGGGAAGGGAAAAGAGGAAGGAAGGGAAGAAGGGGAAATGAGGCAAGGATGAGGTAGGAAGAGGGAGAGTGAGGGTTGGGGGGGTGGCGTTATTTCGAAGGTTTAAATACCACAAAATATCTTTTTTTCTCTTTTTCCTTTTATAAGTGGGGGGGGGGGTTGCTCTCCCGTTATAAGGGGCGCCGCGACATGATTTATCCTTTATCACGTTAAGTGTTGTGGTGGGATGGGTGGTAAAAAAAAAGTAAAGAATAAACACAAAAATAGAAACAAAATAAAGATATTCCAAAAAAAAAAGGTATTTTGTTTTTGCTCTCGCTTTTTAATAATAACGATGTTTTGTACGGGGATTACTGATGTCGTAATGCAGGTAATCTCGTTACCGATTTGCGGTGATGTTAATTTAATTAACATTTTAATAGACTTGGTGAGGACTGTTATTTTTACTTAAAGGCTTTCCCTACGCGCGCGCTTCACGGCTGGAAAACATGTCTCGCCCGGAGTCAGCTGTTTTTTTCGTGTGTCTGTGTGTGTGTTTGAGGAGAGTGTAAGAGAGTATGGTGTATGTTGTATGTGTTTATGTGTGATATATATAGCATTTATTTATATATTGTTTATGTATATATACATTTATTTATATATTGTTTATGTATATATACATTTATTTATATAT
>NW_027213460.1:95000-97500 GCF_042767895.1 Penaeus vannamei | reverse complement strand
TCTCTCTCTCTCTCTCTCTCTCTCTCTCTCTCTCTCTCTCTCTCTCTCTTCCTCCTTCCCCTTCTCTCTCTTCCTCCTTTCCCTTCTCTCTTCCTTCTTGTTTTCCATCTTCCTTCTCCTCTCCCTTCCTTCTATCGTCCTCTTCTCTTTCCACTTCTCTCTTCTCATCCGTCTCCCTCTCTTCCTTCTCTTTTATCTATTTATCTGTTTATTGCATCCTTCGCCATTCTCTCTCTCTCTCTCTCTCTCTCTCTCTCTCTCTCTCTCTCTCTCTCTCTCTCTCTCTCTCTCTCTCTCTCTCTCTCTCCTTATCTCTATTGCATCCTCCTTTATCCACCTCTTCTCCTCTTCCCTCTTCCCTTTGTACCTTAAAGATGCTATGAAGACAACTCCCCCCCTCCTCTCCCTCCCCCCTTTACAGCATCCGTTTCTCCTCATCTCTTTTCTCGCCTCATCTCCTCCTCTCCCCTTTTATCACTTTGTCCTCTTCTCCTCTTTTCTTTCCTTTCCTCATTTTTTTATTTATTTCTTTTACCTTCTAATGATGATGATGATAACAATAATGTCATCATTTTACTACTAATGATAATAATGACAATAATAATAACCATCATCATTATTATCATTATTACTCATTATTACTATTATTATTATTATGATTATGAATATTATTTTTATTGATATCATTATTATCATTATGAATATTATCATCGTCATTATGATTATTGTTATTATTATTGATATTGCTATCATTGTTATTAATATCAATACTGTTATTATTATCATTATCATTATTACGATTATCACTAATATCATTATTATCATTACCATTGATATAATCGTTATCATAATTGATATAATCATTATTAATATAATTGTAATTGCTATCATTATTATTATCATTATTACCATCATTGATATTGCTATCATTATTATCATCATAACCATCATCATTATCATTATTGTTAATCATCATCATAATCATCATTATTATCATCATCATCATTATCACCAAAATCATTATATAGTAGTTGTTGTAAATGCTGTTATTGATTTAGGTATTGTTATCATCATTATCATCATTATCATTATATTTTGAATTTTCTATCAGTATCCTTACTATCATCATTATCATTTTCTTACTCTTTCATCAAACGTTTTTAATCCTCATTCATCAACAACCTATTAATTTAAAACCCATTCACTGCATTTTTCAAACCAATATTTTTTAAGCTTGTATCTTACACACTTCAGATCCTGATTCCCATTTTCTATGACATTCATTAGAGGGGAAACTCAATCATTCTCAGGCGACGCGGTTATAAAGGGAAATTTTCTCAAAACCCGTGTAAGTAATCGGGGTCTAATAAAGTTTTCTACGTAAACAATGGTATAATAGGAAGAATGATAAAAAGTTAAAACAACAGAGTTCTTGAATATGAAAAGAAAATCTGTGACACTTACTTAATTACCTTCTTTTTTGATTAATGAAAAGATCTTCGCTAATTAGTGACATGATAAAGAGAGAAAGAGGTAGACAGACAGAGAGAGAAGAAGAGAGAGAGAGAAAGAGAGAGAGAGAGAGAGAGAGAGAAGAAGAAGAAGAAGAAGAAGAAGAAGAGAGAAGAAGAGAGAGAGAGAGAGAGAGAGAGCAGACCAGACAGACAGACAGAGAGAAAGAGAGAGAAAGACAGGAACAGAAAGAGAGAGAGAGAAACAGACAAACAGAAATAGAGAGAGAGAGAAACAGACAAAAAGAAAGAGAGAGACAAACAGACAAACAGACAGAAAAAAAGCCAAGAAAGAAAATAAAAGCAAAAAAGAAAGAAAGAGGGAGAGGGGGGGACAAGCGCCAGGGAGGGGAAAGGGAGAAGGGGGGGGGGAGTGCCAAAAGGGATGAGCAGAGGCGCTTGAATGATGCCAAATGACTGAAGGGCCCTCGGTGCAGAAGGAGGCTGGGTATGATGTGTTTTTTTTCGTTTTTCTTTTCTTTTGTTTATTTTCTTTCGTTCGTTTTTCTTTTTTTTCTTTCGTTTTTTCTTTCTTTTCTTTCTTTTTTTCCTTTCGTTTTTTTTCTTTCTTTCTTTCTTTGTTTTTTCTTTTTCTTTCCGGTTTTTCTTTCCTTTTTCTTTCTTTTATTCGTTTGTTCAGTACTCTCTTTCGTTCTTATTCATCTTTACTTTTCTTTTTTTTCGTTTCTTTTTTTTCTTTCGGTTTTTTCTTTCCTTTTTCTTTCTTTTTATTCGTTTGTTCGTACTCTCTTTCGTTCTTATTCTTTTTTTTCTTTTTCTCTTCCCGTATTCTCTCTTTCTTCCTCTCTTTTCTCCTTTTCTTTTGCTTTCTTTTCTATCCCCTATTCTCTCTCTCTCTCTCTCTCTCTCTCTCTCTCTCTCTCTCTCTCTCTCTCTCTCTCTCCTCTCCTCCCTCCCTCCCTCCCTCCTCCCTCCCTCCCTCTCCCACCCTCCCTCCCTCTCCCCCCTCCCTCCTCCCTCCCCCCCTC
>NW_027213460.1:87500-90000 GCF_042767895.1 Penaeus vannamei | reverse complement strand
TTTATTAATTGTGTTTTTATCTTTACATATATATTCTTTTCTCTTTTTTTGTTTCAGATTTTTTTTATTTATTTTCTTTTTTATTTCTATTATTTTGTGCTTTTGTTGTTTTCCATTTCCATTATCTCCTTTTTCTTAAATAATCTATTAAATTTCCTCTTTACAAACCAGGCTTAAAATGAGGCCAATTAAAGACCATTGTAATTAGCGAATTGCCTTTAAGATTATTTAATTAGCAATGGGCTTAGTCAGTCAAAATCATGATAATATAATGAACTTTGAAAACACGTCAATTAATGGGTAATTAAGACAAATTATATGATAAGTTGATGAAATGATATCGGATCTTAATGAATATGAGGCTGAGTAAGTGTTTAATTATGAAGGTAATTATGAGTATGTAAAATTATCATTAATATTTATCTTTCTCTCTCTCTGTCTCTGTCTCTCTCTCTTTCTCTCTGTCTCTCTCACTCTCTTTCTTTCTCTCTCTCTCTCTCTCTCTCTCTCTCTCTCTCTCTCTCTCTCTCTCTCTCTCTCTCTCTCTCTCTCTCTCTCTCTCTCTCTCTCTCTCTCGGGAGAGAGAGAAGGAGAGAAGAGAAGAAGGAAAGAGAGAGAGAAAGAAAGAAAGAGAGAGAGAGAGAAGAGAGGAAGAAGAGAGAGAGAGAGAGAGAGAGAAGAGAGGAGAGAGAGAGAGAAAGAAAGAAAGAAAGAAAGAAAGAAAGAGAGAGAGAGAGAGAGGAACGTTTCAAAAAAAGAACGAATAAATTTCAATAACAAAAAAGAAAAAAAAAAGGAAAATCAAATTCTCCAAAAAAAGGAAAATAAAAGAAAAAAAAGAAGAAGAAAAAGGAAAGTCAACTTCTCCCGAGCCGACACGACAATCCCATCCGAAGCCAGTCTGCCAACCGATAATGAGACAATCACTGATAAACAACAGCGACTGAAATCACACTTGTTGGTTTCACTGTTTTTTCTGTTGGTTTATGTGCCTGGTTTATCATCATTGGTTATTATTGGTTATTATTGATTTGTACTTATTGGAAGATGGGGAGAGAGAGGTGGGGGGAGGGAGGGAGGGAGAGGGAGAGAGAGAGACGAAAAGAAGACAATAAAAAATAAAGCAAGAACATACCAACAAGAATGAAAACACCAACAAAAAATGTTTAAAAAACAATAACAATAATAAAGAAGAAACAAAGAAAAAAAAGAGACAAAAGTAACAACAGTGATAAAACACAAACAAAAAAAAAAACGATTAAAAAGAACAACAACAATAACAATGAAGAAAAAAAAACAATATCAAAAAAAGTAAAAAAAAAAAAAAAAAAAAAAAAAAATTACAAAAAACACAAACAAAAAAACGTCTACAAAAAAGAACAACGTAAATAATTAATGAAAAAAAATATCAAAAAAAGTAAAAAAAAAAAAAAAAAAAAAAAAGAAACAATACCCAAAAAGTAAAAAAAAAAAAGAAGAAAAAAAAAAGTCAAATTCTCCAAAAAAAAGGAAAAAAAAGAAAAAAGAAAAAAAAAGTCAACTTCTCCCGAGCCGACCCGACAATCCCATCCGAAGCCAGTCTGCCAACCGATAATGAGACAATCACTGATAAACAACAGCGACTGAAATCACACTTGTTGGTTTCACTGTTTTTTCTGTTGGTTTATGTGCCTGGTTTATCATCATTGGTTATTATTGGTTATTATTGATTTGTACTTATTGGAAGATGGGGAGAGAGAGGTGGGGGGAGGGAGGGAGGGAGAGGGAGAGAGAGAGACGAAAAGAATAACAAAAAATAAAAAGAACAACAACAAGAATGAAAAACAATAACAAAAAATGTCTAAAAAACAATAACAATAATAAAGAAGAAACAAAGAAAAAAGAGAGACAAAAGTAACAACAGTGATAAAACACAAACAAAAAAAAAAACGATTAAAAAGAACAACAACAATAACAATGAAGAAAAAAAAACAATATCAAAAAAGTAAAAAAAAAAAAAAAAAAAAAAAAAAACACAAACAAAAAAACGTCTACAAAAAAGAACAACAATAACAATAGAAAAAAAAAATATCCAAAAGAAGTAAAAAAAAAAAAAAAAAAAAAACAATACCCAAAAAGTAAAAAAAAAAAAGAAAGAAGAAAAAAAAGTCAAATTCTCCAAAAAAAAGGAAAAAAAGAAAAGAAGAAAAAAAGTCAACTTCTCCCGAGCCGACCCGACAATCCCATCCGAAGCCAGTCTGCCAACCGATAATGAGACAATCACTGATAAACAACAGCGACTGAAATCACACTTGTTGGTTTCACTGTTTTTTCTGTTGGTTTATGTGCCTGGTTTATCATCATTGGTTATTATTGGTTATTATTGATTTATACTTAATGGAAGATGGGGAGATAGAGAGGGAAGGAGGGAGGGAGGGAGAGAGAGAGAGAGAGAGAGAGAGAGAGAGAGAGAGAGAGAGAGAGAGACGAAAAGAATAACAAAAAATAAAAAGAACAACAA
>NW_027213460.1:72500-75000 GCF_042767895.1 Penaeus vannamei | reverse complement strand
CACCATATACTCATACACATATAAAAAAGAGAAAGAGAAAGACAGGGGGACTCACACACACACACACACACACACACACACACACACACACACACACACACACACACACACACACACACACACACACACACACACACACACACACACACACACACACACACACACACACACACACACACACACACACACACACACACACACACGCACACACACACACACACACACACACACACACACACACACACACACACACACACACACACATGCACACACAGAGAGAGAGAGAGTATGTAGGAGAGGGAGAGAGAGAGAGAGAGACAGATAGACAGATACTGAGAAAGAGAGAGCGAGCGAGAGAGAGAGAGAGAGAGAGAGAAAGAGAGACAAATAGAGAGAGAGAGAGAGAGAGAAAGAGAGAGCGAGCGAGCGAGCGAGAGAGAGAGAGAGAGAGAGAGAGAGAGAGAGAGAAAGATAGAAAGAGAGACAACTAGAGAGAGAGAGAGAGACAGACAGACAGACAGAAAGACAGATAGACAGACAGACAGACAGAGACAGACAGAGAGAGAAAACCCACACGAAATACACTCACACTGCAACCCTGGGAAAGTCCCGAGCAATTACAGATCTCACATTTCTTCGAGCGTCCACAGACCTCTCTATACAAGCTTTTAAAACCTCAACCGCCATTACACCATAATTTATAAACACATGATGCTTATTATTCCCCTTTTTTTTCTTCTCAATTTACATATGTCATACACGTTATTTAGTGGTTTGTGCAGTAGGGGTTATGGGTAATTATTAATGTTTATTATTTGTGGGATCGTACAGATGGGGTGTCGAAATAGTTTCATTTTTTGGCCTGGTGTTAAATTTCTGTTTTTTATTGTTTTTTTTTCGTTTTCTGTTTCTCTTTCATACCCTATTTCTGCCTCTGTTTTTCGTTTTTCTTTCTTTCTTTCTCTCTCTGTCTATCTCTGCCTCTCTCTTTTTCTTTTTTCTTCTCTCTCTCTATCTATCTGTCTCTGCCTCTCTGTTTTTCTTTTTTCTTTCTCTTTCTCTTTCTCTCTCTCTCTCTTATCTATCTATCTACATATTTACCTATGTGTCTCATCTATCTTTCCCCTCTCTTTCCATCTCTCTCTCTCTCTCTCTCTCTCTCTCTCTCTCTCTCTCTCTCTCTCTCTCTCTCTCTCTCTCTCTCTCTTCCCTTTCTCTCTCTCTCTCTCTCTCTCTCTCTCTCTCTCTCTCTCTCTCTCTCTCTCTTTCTTTCTTTCTCTCTCTCTCTCTCTCTCTCTCTCTCTCTCTCTCTCTCTCTCTCTCTCTCTCTCTCTCTTAATCTCCCTCTCTTTTACGTCACTCCAAATACATACATAAAAACATCAACACCTGGGTATTTACTTCCACATAGGCCTACACAAGAAAAGAAAAAAGAAGAGACGAAACGTAGGAAGAGAAAAGAAAGACGAAAAGAAGAAGAAGAAGGAAATTACGTAAGACTGAAGAGGCTCAAGGAACACGCTCTTGCGCATGACTTGGCCTAAATGCAGGTCCGTGTCGGCAAGTACCTCTGATGGGGCCTCTCTCTCGCTCTCGCTCTTTCTCTTTCTCTTTCGTTTCTCTTTCTTTTTTCTCTTTCTCTCTTCTCTTTCTTTCTCTTTCTATTTTTCTCTCTCGCTCTCTCTTTCTCTTTCTCTTTCTTTTTCTTTTCTCTTTCTTTTTTTCTTTCTTTCTTTCTGTCATTCTGTATCTTTCTCTCTCTCTTTCTGTATCTTTTTCTCTCTCTTTCTCTCGTTCTCTTTTTCTCTTTCTCTCTCTCTCTCTCTCTCTCTCTCTCTCTCTCTCTCTCTCTCTCTCTCTCTCTCTCTCTCTCTCTCTCTCTCTCTCTCTCTCTCTCGCTCTCGCCTCTCTTTCTCTTTCGTTTCTCTTTCTTTTTTCTCTTTCCTTTTCTCTCTTCTCTCTCGCTCGCTCTCTCTCTCTTTCTGTCTTTCTGTATCTTTCTCTCTCTCTTTCTTTCTCTTTCTCTCTCTCTCTTTCTTTTTCTTACTTTCTCTTCCGCTTTCTCACTCACTCACTCTCTCTCCCGCTTTCTCTCTCTCTCTCTGTCTCTCTCTCACTCTCTCCCGCTTTCTCTCTCTCTTCCGCTCTCTCTCTCTCTCGCTCTCTGCTCTTGGGCTCTTCGCTCTTCTCTTTCTTTTCTCTTTCTTCTGTTTCTTTCCTTTTTCTCGTTCTCTCGCTCGCTCTCTCTCTCTCGTTCTGTCTTTCTGTATCTTTCTCTCTCTCTTTCTTTCTCTTTCTCTCTCTCTTTCTTTCTCTTTCTCTCTCTCTTTCTCGCTCTCTCTCTCTCTCTCTCTCTCTCTCTCTCTCTCTCTCTCTCTCTCTCTCTCTCTCTCTCTCTCTCTCTCTCTCTCTCTCTCTCTCTCGCTCTCGCTCTCGCTCTCTTTCTCTTTCGTTTCTCTTTCTTTTTTCTCTTTCCTTTTTCTCTTCTCTCTCGCTCAAG
>NW_027213460.1:55000-60000 GCF_042767895.1 Penaeus vannamei | reverse complement strand
GTTGAGTAATAAATATCTGAATTAGAACGATTAGAAGAGAAAAAAAGGAGAATATGATTACAAAAACAATAGCAGGAATGGTAGTAGGAATCGGTAGTAATCGTAATAGGAATTGGTAGGAATAGCAACAGGAATTGGTAGGAATAGCAACAGGAATTGGTAGGAATAGCAGTAGGAATCGGTAGGAATAGCAACAGGAATTGGTAGGAATAGCAGTAGGAATTGGTAGGAATAGCAACAGGAATTGGTAGGAATAGCAACAGGAATTGGTAGGAATAGCAACAGGAATTGGTAGGAATAGCAGTAGGAATTGGTAGTGATAGTAAGAATTGGTAGTAATGGTAGCAGTAACTGGTTAATGACATTAGGAATTGGTAGTAGGAATTGACAGTAGCAGTAGTTAGAACTGGTAGCAATGGTAGTAGGAATTGGTTGTGATAGTAGTTATCAGCAGTACTACTAGTAATTGGTTGATAGTCGTAGTAGAAATTGGTAGTAACGGTAGCAGGAATTGGTAGTGATTGCAGTAATTGGTAGCTGTAGTAATAGGTAGTAAATGTATTAGAAATATATAGTAATAGTTGTAACTGAAGGTAATAGTAGTAACTGGTAGTAGTAGAAATTAGAAGCAATGATAGTAGGAATTGAGAGTAATAGAAATAACTGGAATTAATGGTAGCAGGAACTGGTAGTAATAGTAGTAATAAGTTGTAATAGTCGTGAATAGTAGTAACAGGTTGCAATAGTATTAAATGGGAGTAATAGGTTGTAATACTAATAACAGGTTGTAATAGTAGTAAATAGCAGTAATAGGTTGTAAAATTATTAAATGATAGTAATAGTAGTAACTGGTTTCTGAAATAGGACCTAATTTCATTCTAAAAATACTGATACATCTTCTTCAAAATAGTTAAGTACCATTACTACAAAGTTTATCCATCTAACTTGTCCACAACTGTTGCCTCTGGGAAAAAAAAAAAAAAAAAAAAAAAAAAAAATGTATATATATATATATATATATATATATATATATATATATATATATATATATATATATATATATACTGCGCTATTTTTAGGCTTCGAGATCTTTATGACGAGTAAAAAAAATTATAAATGAAAATGAGAAAAAAAATAAATAAATAGATAATTATAAAATGAAAAAAAAATCTACGTGTTTATACGAAGGTAAAATATAAGGATCAAAATAAAACGCGTTGTGAACAGCGATCTCGAAACTAACCCTTCTGCTGTGATTCATCGTTCTTGTGTGTACGAAAACGCGGCGGATTCAGCGCGGCGATCCACTTGGGTGTTGCAATATGGCGCCGCTTTTTAGATCCACTCACTATAATGACTTTCTATTTATAGTGATTCTTATCCACACTCACGCGCGCGCTCACATTCGCACACGTACACGAACGGACACACACACACACGTACACGGACACACACATAGACACACAGGCGCACACACAGAGATACACACACACGCGTACATGCACATACACACGCACACACAGACACACAAAATGCATCTGTCTGTGCGAGTGTGAGTCATCTTACTGTCTTTCTTTTAACTCTTCGATTTCCCTCCTCATCCTTCCCTCCTTCCCTCCTTCCCTCCTTTTCCCAGCCTTCATTCCCTTCCCTTCCCTTCTTCCCCTCTCATCCCTTCTTCCCTTCCCTTTCCATCCTCCCTTTTTTCCTCCTTCCCAGCCTTCCTTCTCTCTTTTCCCTTCCCACCCTCCCTTCTTCCCTCCTTCAACACCCTCCTTTCCCCTCCCTCCTCCCTCCCACCCTACCTTCTCTCCCCCTCCTTCCCACTTACCTTCTTCCCTCCCTCCCTCCCTCCCCACTCATCCCTTCCCCACCCATCCTTCCTCCTTCCCTTCCTCCACCCATCCTTCCCTCCCTTTCCTTACAGCCTCTCCTCCCTTTCCCTACCCATCCTTCTTCCCTCCCCACCCATCCTTCCCTCCCTACCCTCTCCTTCCCTCCCTCCTCCCCACCCATCCTTCCCTCCCTCCCCACCCATCATTCTTCCCTCCTCCCTGCCCATCCTTCCTTCCCTACCCACCCTCCCTTCCTCACCCTCCCCACCCATCCCCCCTCCTTCCCCACCCCATCCTCCCTCCTTCCCCCCTCCCTCCCCACCCATCCTTCTCCCTCCCTCCCCCACCCATCCTTCCCTCCCTCCCTCCCCACCCATCCTTCCCTCCCCACCCATCCCTCCCTCCCCACCATCCTTTCCTCCCCCTTCCCCCACCCATCCTCCCCTCCCTCCCTTCCTCCTCACCCTCTCCACCATCCTTCTTCCCTCCCCACCCATCCCCCTCCCTCCCACCCTCCCCACCCTCTCATCCCTCCCTCTCTCCCCACTCATCCTTGCCCTCCCTCTCTTCCCCGCCTCCATCCTTTCCCCTCTCCTCCCTCCTTCCCTCCTCCCACCCACCCATCTCACACTTCTCCCTCCCTCCCTCCCCACCCATCCTTCCCTCCGTCCTCCCCCTCCCACTGCCTTCCTCTCCCACCCTCCTCTCCCACCCTCCTCTTCCCCACCCATCCTCCTCCTCCACTCCATCCTCCTCCTATCTCTCCTTTCCCCTCCCTCCCTTCCCCACCCATCCTTCCCTCCCTCCCTCTCCTTCCCTCTCCTCCCTTCCTTCTACGTACACGCACACCTTCCCCACGTTCAATAAACTATGCTTGAGTGTCTCTCTGACGCTAATATGGACTTGTAGCTGCGACCTCCTCTCGCTCCCCCACTTACGTGAAGGTGGGGGCGGATCCTCCCAATCTTTTTGAGAGAGAGAGAAGGGGAGAGAGGGGGAGAGGAGAGAGGAGGGGAGAGGGAAGGGGGGTGGGAGAGGGTGGGAGAGGGAGGGAGGGGAGAGGAGAGGGGAGGGAAGGAGGGTGGGAGAGGGAGGGGAGAGGGAGAGAAAGAGGGAGGGTGGGAGGGGGAGGGAAGGAAAGGAGGGAGGGAGGTGGAGAGGGAAGGAGGGGAGAAGGAGAGGGAAGAGGAAAGGGGAAAGGGGAAAGGGAAAAGGGAAAAGGAGAAAGGAAAGGGAAAGGGAAAGGAAAGGAGGAAGGAGAGGAGGAAGGAGAGGGGAAGGGAGGTGAGTGAGGGGAGGAGAGAGGAGAGGAGAAGGGGAGGGAGGGAGAATGAAAGGGAAGGGAAAGGAGGGAGGGAGGGGGAGAAAAGGAGGAAGAGAGGAGGAAGGGGGAGAAGCAGAGGGAAGGGAAGGGAAGGAAGGGGGGAGAGGGAGGGAGGGAGGAGGAGAGGAAAGGGGGAGGCAAGAGGAGAAGCGAGAGAAGAGAGATGGGGATTGTGGGGAGAGAAAATATAAAAGAAAAGGGAGAGAAAGATAGATAGCAGATGAGAGGTGTTCATGAACAAACATTTATGGTCCATTTATGATCGATTTATTTCCCCCCCAAATCTATCTGCTCTCTCTCTCTCTCTCTCTCTCTCTCTCTCTCTCTCTCTCTCTCTCTCTCTCTCTCTCTCTCTCTCTCTCTCTCTCTCTCCCTCTCTCTCTCATCACCCCTTCCCCTTCCCCTTCCCCTTTCCCTCTCCCCTCTCCTTTCTCCCTTCTCCCTCTCATAATACAATTTTGAACACTTCAAAGATCTGTCCTCCTATTCATAATTTTCGTATCAATTTCCTTTCAATCATAATATTTCTCCCTGGCAACCAAATCGAACTATATCAGACATACATTATTTTTTATTATGATTTTGACTTTTAATTATTTAAATTATAGGCCTATTGCATCTCTTACCTTCGTCTCTGCCGGTTGCTGTTGTTGTTGTTGTCGACCGGACATTCAGTCACCGAGAGAATGACGTAAGAGTGTGCATCTTCCCTTTCTTTCACTTTGATTTATTCTCCATCTTTTTACGCGCGAGAAACGAAGTATTTTTCTCTCTCTTCCCCTTTCTCTATTCTTCACTAATATCTAAAGTCGATTCGTGCCATAATGTTATATAATTCAAGCACAGACTCCTTCTATTTCTCTTTTATATAATTTTGAAAAATCAATATTGTATATATAAAAAAAAATAATAATAATTCTTGGATATTCGTCACCGCGCGTCGACGACTACCACGTGAGACGCGTGCAGAGGCTCAGAGCGACACGTCTCTCCCCTCCCACGGCCAGAGACACACTGAGGACGAGGCCAATGGCTTCTCGGAGCCTCTCAACTCGGCGAAAGGGGTTTCCATACGTCATCATGTCTTGGAATGCGGCTCGTAGATGCCTGGAATTTCTGGAATGGCGGAAGAGAGGGGATGAAAGAGATGAAGAAGGAAGGAGGGAGAGAAAGAAAGAAATGATAAAAGCGGAAGAAATGGAAGATGAAATATTTAGGTCTAAACGTATTTCTCTGATTACTGTACCTACATTACTTATATTTTAGTGTGTAAATATTTGTTTGTTTAACGATCAATACACATACACACAAACATACATACAGTCCCTTTTTTCTCTCCCTCTCGCTCTCTTACCCTCCCCCCGCCCTCTCTCTCTCTCTCTCTCTCTCTCTCTCTCTCTCTCTCTCTCTCTCTCTCTCTCTCTCTCTCTGCTTCTCTCTCTCTCTCTCTCTCTCTCTCTTTCTCCCTCTCTCCCACACACATACATACTAACACACACACACACACAGACACAGACACACACGCACACGCACACACACACACACGCACACAAACACACACACAAACACACATGCAAACAAATACACACACACACACACACACGCACACACACACACACACACACACACACACACACACACACACACACATACACACACGCACACACACACACACACACACACACACACACACACACACACACACACACACACACACACAAACACACACACACACACGCACGCACACACGCAAAAACTAACCAACCACCTCACTCAACTAACACACTTACACCACATACACACACACCTAAAACCCCCAAACAGTACAGCTAATTAACTTT
>NW_027213460.1:45000-47500 GCF_042767895.1 Penaeus vannamei | reverse complement strand
TTTGTGGGTAATTCTAATTCAAGACATCCTCACCTATGATTTTTATTTTTTCACCTTACCTTCTTAAGTCTGGGGAGACCTATGGTGAACTAGGGATTGAAGGAGGGGGGGGGGAGACACACCCATAATCCTGTAATAAGGGCGTGTTCCCTTCCCTCTACGCCATTTCTTTACTAGGAGCAGGCTTCGAGCATCCCTTCCCCTGGGGTATTTTCCTACTAAATTTCTAGCCTAGACCCATTCATCTCCTGGGGTGTTTTATCATCTTGCCCTTTGAAACCAAATCTTCTGCTATTATAATAAGGGAAGGGTCGTCTTTTCCATGATTGCACTTAAAGGATGTATATATAATTTGATATTTTCCCAGAAATTTAGTATGCTGGTGGATTTGTATTGATTAAAGGATGTTCAGAATACGTAAGGATTGCAATACTATTGTGTGAGGTTTCATCATGAGAAATGAGAAATACTTAGGGGTTAAGACAGATGTAATAACAGCATTATTTAAGGAATATTTAGCTTGATACTTATTTACTAGGGATATGCAAAGCTATCTGTGGCCTGCCAATGAAGCTCAAAGTAATGGTTGTACTCAGTATTATTATTATTGTTGTTGTTGTTACTATTATTATTATTATTATTATTATTATTATTATTATTATTATTATTATTATTATTATTATTATTATTATTAATATTGTTATTATTGTTAATGTTTTTGTTATTGTTTTTGTTATTATTATCTTTTTCATTTTCAGTACTCTTAATACAAGGTATTAGATGCCTATTGTTATCCTTAAATTACTGAATGAGTTGGGTGTAATTGGGAAATTGCTAATACATGCCAACAATCCTGCACTACTGGCTACTAGCCAATTTTTGATACTGCGGTTAATTGGTTAAACCACTCACACTTGATTGAGCTTGCTTGATGTTGGGTGCACTAAACAGTTGTTTGCTTGAGTGACCCTAGAGAGATACGCACCTTGAAAAATAGTCTGAAAGTCTCTCTTTAGCTTCATTTCCTGTAAGGTTGTGTATGGCGCAGTACAAATTGAATATGATGTTCTTGTAGACGACAAGGAGTTCCAGTTATTGGTACTAGAAATAACCTGCAGACAGAAATAAAGGTAAAATATATATGTCTGCTTGGCGCTTCCAAGTTTCAGCTCTATCTTTCTGTGCATACTGAGATGAAGAGAGTGTTTCTTTGGGGGTAGACCTTCCATCAACTTTCCCTACTGGTTAGGCACGACCAGTCACAGCAACTGAACAGTCTGGGAGCCATTTAAGTGACAGCTTGATTAATGTAATGAAATGACAGTATTTAGACTCTTGCCCTTCTGTTGCAAATGGGTTAAATTGCTCTATACATTACCTTATGTCCCTGTATGGCTACGTACATGCGTCTGTTCTGTTGACTGAGTTTTGTATTTAGAACCGCAGCCTTGTATTGGCTAAGAAAAAGAAAGATAAAAAGAAATGTGTAATTTGAAGCTGTGAAATAGAAATCAGCAAATTCCTAACTTACCTGTAGTCTTTATTGTCTGAAGGAAGGGACAAGAATAGGAATTAATGGGTAATAGACTCTTTAACTCTCATCTGCGGAACTTTTTTGTTTGTCTGGGAGTCGTGGAGAAGGAGAAGCTTTTGATCTGCTTACCGAGAAGAGTAGAAATAGTAATGTGTACGTATTTTTTCTTCGCATATTTTATTTTGTAGTCGAATGGATTTTTAGCGCATGTTATGGTGGGTTTGATGGTGTGGGAAATGAGATATTCATTTGAAAAAGAAGTCAGAAATATTGCATGTGAGTTTAGATGCTGCAGCATTTTGTAAATGAGGTACAAGTTTATCCACAATTATTTGGGCATCAAGGAAAGTGAAATTTGTGGAAATTGTAAATTTTATACATGTAGGTAATATATACATATATATTTTATGACTTCAAATAAAGTGAGACTTTGGAATTCATGCACTATATACATCAACTACTATTATATATATTCATTGCACTTAATATGCCTGCAAGCACCGATATTGCCATGAAGCACTTGTCTGTTGCAATAAATATTTGTCTATGTCTGTGTACCGTTCTTTTGCATATTTCATACAGTCTTGTATTTATTTTGTATGTTTTAATGTATATGTTTTTATATATGTATTTTAATTCTTAGATCTTTGAATGTGCTTTTTTTATTATATAATTTATTGTGTGTGGGTGTGTTGAACGGGGCTAATAGTAAGGTTTGCTATTATTATTATTATTATTATTATTATTATTATTATTATTATTATTATTATTATTATTGTTGTTGTTGTTGTTGTTGTTGTTGTTGTTGTTGTTGTTGTTATTATTATTACCATTTTTATTATTAGTATTATTACTATTATTATTATTGTTATAATAATAATAATAATAATTATTATTATTATTATTATTATTATTATTATTATTATTATTATTATTATTATTATTATTGTTGTTGTTATTGTTATT
>NW_027213460.1:25000-37500 GCF_042767895.1 Penaeus vannamei | reverse complement strand
CAGGTCATGCCATGCGCTTAGTGTATTTCGTCTCCCCCTATGAGCTGCTGGATGTTCAGGCTGGCCGCTCCATCACCCTCACCACAGAGACCCCATCGTCGCGGGACCTCTCACACTATGTCACAGTCAACATTGACGCATCTAACTCCCACAAACTCCAGACCACCACACTCATGATCATCACGAAACAGCCCAATGGCAAGAAGTAAGGCTTTGGGGTATATGGAAGTTTTAGAAAGCCCTTTGGGGTCTTGTCTCTTGCCATTATTGAAGCCTTTATGTGATAGGAGAAAGATGGAGGTTTGAAGTATTCTGTGTATGCCTTCCTGGTTTCCATGTACCCTAGCATGGATATGATACTCCCTGAGGTTTTCCACATCATGTTACGAATTTCTTTCTTTCGAATGGCACCAAAGCATTGAGTGATATTTGAATTACAGATATCAGCCATATATCATGATAAGAGCCATGTGACCTCACCCAGCAGACTTTACCTTGTGTGATGTCATATGGTGAATGGTTTTATACTCTGTGTGATCAGTGGTACAGTGATTCCGTAGGCTCAGACACCTGATTATTGACCAATTATTTAGGAGTTCAAGAGCCTCTGGGACCGTGAGTTGATTAGGACCGCAACTAGCCCTAGGACAGAGGTCAAGGTTGCAACTTTGTATTAGGTCAAGGTTATGCTTCATCTGACATCTGCCCACAATAGCATGAGGATTATCATTATCATCATCTGCATCCTCAACATTCTGAAAATCTTGAATGATAGAAATGAAATTCTGTAAATAGGTAATAAAGCAGGGTCATTGTTTTTTAATGTGAATATCAAAGCAAAATATGATCAAATGTAATTTTTTTTTTCATTAAACTCCAGCTAAAGCAGAATTGCCAGTACTATATCATCAGTAGAATATGTTTTACCTACCTCTCATTTTGTGTTTCTCATTGTATATATTATTTGAGGGTCATGTTAGTACAAATGGAAAATAATGAAAAGAAAGAAAAGGTAGACAATATATATGTGTTGTTACAAAATACATGAAGCAAGAGCAGGATAGGCGCAAGACTTAGCAATGTAATTTTTCTCCAAACTGAATTATTTTCATTGATCAAACGTTTAATAGATGTATTAACTTATTCATGCATATATTTCTCTCTATATAAAAATTGGAGTATTTATTTATTGACTCATTTACGTACTCTATAACAGGCTGCCATCCTTCTCGGGGCTGACCAACGACAACAGCATGACGCTACCTGCCTGCTTTTCACTCAAACTCCGCAAGCCCATGCCTGTGTCCCTGGCCTTGATCCAGCGCATTAACGAGGTGACCTGCCTGGACTGCGTGGATCTGTCCAACCAGCAGTCGCTCATCTCCCTCATCGTCCAGCAGGCCACAGATGGGCAGTTTGAGTACAACAGCAACAGGGGCTTGTTCGTGGTGAGGATCTTGCGGTTTTTACTTTTGTTTGCTTCGCTGTTCGCTTCTTTTCTTTTCTGGGCTTTTTCTTTTCTTGTCTTGTTTTGGCATTTTTCTTCTCTTTTTTTTCTCTCTCTGGACTTTTTCCTTTTTCAGTTTTTTCTTATCATCTCTTAGCTTTTTTTTTTTTTTTTCAATATAAGTCTTCTTTCCTCCTCCTCCTCCCACTATTTTTTCCTCATCTTCCCAGCAGTAGAGATTATATCATTTGGAAAAATACCTAAAATGTTAGGGGCTGAATGACTGCAGATATATTGCTTGGGACATATGCAAAGAAATTCAAAGAAATTCTGAGTGTTGGGTAAGGTGCTTAGACATCTTGCCATGGCTTTTTCTAGGAATATGAAAAAAAAAGAAAAGAGAGAGTGAGAGAGAGTGAGAGTAAATGAGTGAGTAGAGAGATAGACATGACTTTTGTTCCCCCGCCCACAGACCTTGCCAGACCAGCAGCACTGCTACTTCATGACGAGCTCCGGTGAGCTGCCAGGGGTGATGGTAAGCTCCATCCCGTTCACACACCCTACGCACATCACCAACATCCTCATGTGCCTCAGAGCACAGGCGGCGTTCAATGCCCTTATCTCATCGTGTGTGAGACCGGCCAGTAAGCAAGGTGAGGGTTCGCCTTTTGGGTTTGTGACCTTGCAGATGGTCAGTTAGTTACTGATGTCTGATATGCAGGAGCTCCGAAAAATATTTTAGTGTAGTCCTTTATTTACCACCCTGGCTAACTGCACTGTATTGTGTGGTACATTTGATGCATGGTCATAGCATTATATGATAGTATTACATTGGAAATTTAGGCTATAACACTATTATGATCTGTATTATATCATTTAAAAGAAAAGAATCACAGCAATTCATCTACTCATCTACCAAGCCGGCGTAGAGCTTGGGCATGGAAAGGCATTGTTACATTTGATATATGGGCATGTGATACTACATTCCTAATTTAGGATACAACAAATAAAGAGGATTGTTTTAGTGGTTAATCCCATAGTCACTCAAAAAGAACAAAAAACTTTCAGACCCAGACTCAGCATACATGTTCGAAGTGACGGCCGCAAGCCACGAATACATTTCCGTCACATTCGAGCATCCACAGGAGGAAAGCACAGCCACAGCAGAAATTGATCTAACAGACCTCTGCAATGCACGCTGTCGGTTGCACACCCTGACCCCTGACCCAGGTTTCTGCTCCGAGGAGTATGCCACAAAGGTGTTGCAGAGGTAAGCATGCGGAATTCATGTTGAGCAAGTTGCAAAAGGAACAACGAAGGGAAGAACAAAAATAACATGCAAATCTGCCAAAGGCCTTTTTGCAGGGCAAGAAAAAGCAATGAAGTGAATAGACCTTCGGCATATTTGTGTGTTTCCTTGTTTTTCTCTTCATTGTTCCTTCTTGCAGAGGTAAGCCTGTAAGATGTTTAGGTTTAGGGACAATAATTTGTATACCCATTGGATCTGGTGCGCATGTAGGCCATAATCAGCGCATTTATGCTTACTTGAATGGTAACTCCCAGGTGTGTGGTTTGTAGGCCAGACCCACGCAAACCCTTGTGTGTGGTGTTTAGACTCCTTGCCTCCCCTTTGCAATATTAAAATTTCTCTCTCTCTCTCTCTCTCTCTCTCTCTCTCTCTCTCTCTCTCTCTCTCTCTCTCTCTCCAGTTTCCAAAGTCTCTATTTGTCATTTAACATGTATGGAGATGGTAATTGACGGTTTTCCTCGCACAGGGTCTGTATCATTTCTATAAATAGTAACTGTGCAGGAACAATAAGAATAAGTAACCTTTTGTTATTTTGTTTCATTTTAAAAACATTTTTTTAATATTCAATTTGCTGTAATCCACCTTGTGCTGGCGATCACAGTGGACAGGAGCATGGATGTAATGTCCTCCCTGGATCCGATGCTCTCATAGTCATGGCTTAAGGATGGTACTTTCCACACTTATTTACTGATGGAAGTAATGCAAGATCTCCTTTTTAAATACCCACCGAGTCTAATCACCCTCCAAGAGCTTTGTGCACTCGTAGCGAATCGCGCCCATCGCACGTCCCTCAGCCAGATTTTTTCACGACTTGATGATCACATAACCTAGATCCAAGGGGTTAAAATGGTTTATTTCGAGATCGATATTTTCTTTGTGTCAGAGCTTTGCAAGACTGATTTTTATTTTCTTCTTCCCATATGGATAATTATGAAAAAAGAAAAAAAAAACATTATTATATAGATTGTTAATTGCTAAGAGCTTTTAGGAAATTTACTTTTTAATGCATGTGATTTTCCATAGACCATCTTACCCATGTTGTCTTCTGTACTCTCAGGTGTTTATCCATCCCGGTTACGATGCGTGCTGTGATGAAGAAGGTGGCCAAAGAGGAGCGGAAGGATGCGGTGACAGGAGGCGACTCAGCTGTGATGATGGGAGGCGGGAAGCTCAACTCCGACCTCAACCAGAATACCAAGTTCTTGTTGAATGAGTATGATAAGTTGGGCATGCGGAGGGACCAGCTGATGGCGCCGCATGTCAACAACTTGAACAACGTGGTGGCCAATACTGCCCCAGGGCATGGCTACTACAATGGGCCGTTCCCCTCGTCCAACCATCATTCGGGAGGGGGCGATGCCAGCACCAACCCCTTGGCCGCTCTAGGGAATGCCGTGCAGGAGGCAGGCACTCCCCTGGGATATGGGGCTCTGCTGGGTGCTGTCGGCCACAAACCCAACCTCAACCAGCCTTTTTTAGGTGATGCTAAACCGGCAAAAGTCCGGAAGAAAAAACCGGGGCTGGACCTGGACCGCAAGAGCCCCAAGTATGGGGATGACGTGGTCATAGACCTGGACGAGAGAAGCTCAGACTCTTATCTGGGGGAGGGCGTGCCAGCCATCGTGGACAACATGAAGCGCAGGGATGTCAAGATGGAGAAGTTACAGACCATCTTCAACAAGAGGAGGTCATCCAGCGACAGTGGTACCACAGATATCGCCACCACAGACCTTGCCGCCCTGAGAGAGCAGGTATATGGGGCTGCTAATGCTGCCAACTTCGCCAAGATCAACTCCTACTCCCACAAAGACAGCAAAGACATCAAGAAAGTGAAGAAGCCCCGGACAGATGGGCCTGACTCCCGCAAGTCGCCAATTGTGCTGGACTTGACAGAGACAGAAAGCTCCAGCAAGAAGTCTGGCAGTGGTAGTGGCAGCAGCAGCAGCCATAGCTCTTCCTCCCTGAGTGCGGCACTGCTGAAACGGCCTGGCATCGAGATTATCCCCATCCCAGGCAGCACCACACCCATTTCGATCCCTTCCTCCATAACCGTCACACCTGTCATTAAGTCGGCTGATGACAAGAACAAGGACAAGAAGGACCGGCGTGACAAGAAGGACCTGGACCGGAAGGACAAGAAGAGGAAGCGAGATGACTCACCCAGCAGCAACAGCTCAAGCAGCAGCAGTAGTAGCAGTAGCAAGCCCTCAAAGGTGCAGATTATCAGCAGCAACCTCAAGCACTCCCCTATATCATCGCTGGAGAAATTCAAGAGTGAGAGTGGCAGCAAGTCGGGGCTCACGGGCATCACAGTCAAGCCCAGCACCCCTCCCTACCAGTCCCCCTCCAAGAAGCCCTCTCTGTCGCCTGGCATGACCAAATCCATGATCCACAACAAATTGTCGGTGAGTCCCACCCACAAGCCAAACAAGGTCATCTACAGCCCCAACCAGAGTAGCAGCAGCCACTCTTCCTCGCCCAAGGGGAGGAGTAGCCCTAAGCCCTCCACAGGGAGCCCCAAGCACCCCAGCATGTCCCCCAAACATACCAGCCTCGGGAAGCCCAGCATGACTCAGCTGAAGTCTGCCTCCCCGACCTTTTCCAAGCCATCCCTCTCCCCCAAACTCAGCAAGAGCAAGGACAAGGAGAGAAGCTCCAGCTCCAGCCCCTCTCGGCCCCTGCCCTCCAGTTCCTCCTCCTCCTCTTCCTCCATGTCCTCCTCATCGTCCTCCAGCTCCTCCTCCTCCCTTTCCAAGCCAAAGGTGTCATCCAGTTCATCCTCAAGCGGAACAGAGAAGTTAAAAAGCAGCTTAAGTGATGCTCTGACAATCACAAAGGTGTCCACAGGTGAGTCATCCTCATCCTCTTCATTAGCCACATCCTTCCTTGCAAACTCACAGTCCAACACATCATCAACGTCGATGGACGAGAAAGCCCCATCATTCCCAGTGGACAAGGCCAAGGCATCCCCGCCTAAGAATCGGAAGGGATCCAGCTTGTCAGACATTGTGGATAAGCTGAGAGCAGGTGTGGGAGGCACTGCCGATGCTGTCACTATTATTGAGAAGAATGAGAAGGATGATAAAGACTCGTCCAAGACAGGAGCAGGTGAAGGCAAGAAGACAGGAGACAAGAAAGAGGAATTCACGGTCAAGCCCTCAACGGGATTGAAGCTCACTATCAACAAGGCCAAGATGAAGGAAGGCAACCTCTCTAAATCCTCCTCCTCCTCCTCGCCCAATGCTAAGCCTTCGCTCTCAAAGTCTCCATCAGGCTTGAAGCCAGGAGTCATAAGTGGGCCGGCTTCCAAAAAGTCCATTTCGAGCCTTCCCCCCATTCCCAAGTTGCCTCCATCTTCTGTGTCAAATGTAACAGCAACGGCAGTTTCTCCACTTGGCACAACGTTACCAGGGGTCCACTCGAGCCCTCTGCAGTACCAGAGAGAACGGGTGAAGGACAAGGATAGGGAAAAGGACCGTTCAAGTTCTGGTGAAAGGCCCAGACCTAAAGAAACTTCCCCAGCCAAATCGCTGAACAACAGCTCATCGGATGGCAAGAAAGATAGCCCCTCTAATAAGACTTCCCTTACTAAACCGGTGTCTAAAGATGATCATAGTGTGTCACAAGTATCAAGTCATAGAAAATTGGAGTCATCAGAGAGCATAGACAAATTAAGCAAGTCGGTATTTCAAAATGAATCGGGAGACAAAATTGAGAAGTCTAGCACCACTAAGGCAGAAGCTGATTCTACCCATAGCACAAGTGCAGACTCTTCAGTTTCGAACAAGTTGTCTGATAGTTTTTCTGAGAAAGGAGGTGTGGGCCATCACAATAGCTTAGCAAGTTCCAATAAACTCTCCACACCAGTGTCTAGTTTAAGTTCCGGCACCCAGGCTGCTCCCTCGTCATCAAGTGATATGATCCGGCAGCGTGATGTGTTCCAGCAGCCCCAGTTCAAGCCCAGCAAGGAGGCAAAGGAGGATACCAAGCCCAAGTCAGACATTCCCCTGCCACTGCCAAGACCATCTGTGAGTTCAAGCAGTAGTGGGGCCATGACAACTTCAGATCACCTTCCCTCAGACCCAGTGCCATCCCTGACACCCACCTCCTCTTCTGCCAGCCTCAACTCCAGCATCCCTCCCCCACGCCAGCCACCACCCCCACATTCTGCCTCTAACAAGGCTGCGGATGGCATCGACCACAGCACTGGCTCAAGTCTGGACCTCCATGACAAGTCCAAGTCAAGTGAGAGCCTTGTCTCGAGCATGCCAGGCCCCCCTCCCTCGAGCCATGCCATGAGCCAGCCTCCTCCCCCAAAAACAACAACCCCGACTGTAGGCTACCCCCCCTCCTCACCTTCCATGTCCTTCAAGATTGTGAAGTCCCCAGCACCAGTTGCCTCCCCATTAAACATGATCTCGCCTCATCCCGTGGCGTCCCCTCTGAACATGATCTCGCCCCACTCAGTAGCCTCGTCACCCTCTTCATGCATTATAGACGACGACCTCATGGACGAGGCGCTAATGGGCACGCGCAAATAGCGTCAACTTCTGTGTCATTTTTTATCATGGTATTGTATGGAGTACGTTCACCAGTATTTTATTTATTTGCCGATTGTCTTTTTAAGGAGTGGTTAAGGACTGATGTACAAAATATAGCATAATGACTATGCACAAACAGAGTGATGTGTGCCGTATGCTGCGCCTTGAGTGGTGATAGAAGAGCAGCTATCGTCATGTGTCCCAACGCAGAGCTCTCTAACCCAGAGTGGACAAGAGAACCAGTGAGGTTAGAGGCCTGAATTTAAAAAGAAACTTTAATGTCGAGTGTGTATCCACCTTCAAAGTACATAAAGTGGAGAGTGTAATTATGAACACAAGCATGAATCCTGACTATCTATGCCTCCTTTTCATTTTTTATTATAACTATCAATTTCTTTTTTTTTTCTAATTCTTTCCCATGAAAAAGGAAATTGGAACTCATGCTTGACAGATGCTCATGGAAAAGTATTCTTGCTTTCCTGATTCTCATTTTCTTTCTTTCTTTCTTTCTCTCTCTCTCTCCTCTCTCTCATCTCGTTCTCTTTCCTTTTTTCTTAAGATTACATTCCCTGAAGAAAATTTACAGGTTTTTCTATTGTATAGAAATGAGATTAGTCTTGTAGAGTGAATATCAGTTTCAGTGTTATTAAATGTTTAATATCAAAGAGTTTTTTGTGTTATTTCCTTTTTATAGAAGTACAGTTGTTTTTAAAACCAGTTTAAATGAAAAAGAACAAACTTCCATAAAACACATAATGGTAGATGTTTTTTTTCTCTCTCTTCACCTATATGTTATTGCACTTCTAAAACTAATGCAAATTTTTGCTCAGTGTATTTCATTATATATGAATTAAAAATACAAGCACACAGCATTATCAAATTACCACTATAGTAGAGTCTAGAAAAAATATATATATAAGTATAATCATTATTGTTAACCATATTATGAAATGGACTTCATATAGAAAACAGCATAAAGATCATTTTATTAAGCAGTGCAAGGATAATTTTGTATTTAATCTTGAATGTCAAGTACTTTAATCAGATGTAAACTATAACAAGGAAGACTCTAAACCAGTGGTTCTTTCTGCCACCACACTCCCTCTAGTAGTTGGTCGTTGGTTTTATGCCCCCTCCCCTCTCGCATCTTCAACCAAATAATTAAAAAATCCTGAGTGAAAAGGAACAGCTGAAGAAAACAACACTCATGTGGGCTATGTCATACTGCTTATGAATATCTGAAATGTAGAGAAATGTTTATATTTATTTTGGAAAGAACAAATATTCCCTATTTTATGAATTACAGCTCTGAATGTCCAGCTGCTTGAGAATTGCACATGACAAATGGTAATCTTTATGATATTTAGCTGTATGAGACTCTATGTGATTTATCCTGAGTTTTAAATTTGTACCTACTCCTTCAAAACATTTTAAAAAATAATAATCTCAGACTTTGGGTTTGAATTTAAAGAAATAGTGACATAACTCTTCGGCCTCTATGCTGTGGCCAATGCCAAGAAACATCCCTCATGCATACGCTAGTAGGATGAGGTTGGACTTGAACCTTAGCTGATGAAAAATTGCAGAGGTCCACATTCTCGTGTCTTGTCAGAATATACATGATGGGAGTTTTCTTAGTTTTTATTACAATGGATTATTGTCACTGTCCCTTGTAATAGTCAACTGCACAGCTCTCTTTACCTGCGGACTACTACATGTATCTGTGATTGTCATTTTGGTTCTCTTATAAGGCAGTATGGCATATTTCTCTGTATCTTCACACGATCTTACTCTCGTTTATGTTCATTTTATGGTCAATAATTGAGATTTGCTTCAGAGAAATGTTCAAGATAGTTACTGTTATTATTAATTGTGAACAATAATTCTAAACTGTTATTAATCATGAAAAATTAGTCTCAGCTGTTTCTACAAAAACCTAATATTCAAATTTACTTTTTGGGGTTGTAATATTTGTATTTAGTCCTTTTATATTCTGTACTTGTTCCTAATTTATAAATTAATTCCTTTTTCATGAAGTAATAATAGTGATATCAATAAAGAGATCTGAAATGTTCACTTTATTTAGGAAAATTTGTTTCTGAAGGTGTGACAAACATTTAAATACTGTGTCAAAATAATTACTAAGATAATAAAAAAAAATATATATGTACACACAGACAGACATAGACAGACATAGACATAGACAGACACAGACACAGACACAGACACAGACACAGACACAGACACAGACAGACAGACAGACACACACACACACACACACACACACACACACACACACACACACACACACACACACACACACACACACACACACACACACACACACACACACACACACACACACACACAGATGTACTGTGTATGGGTGGGCTAGTACATGTGTGTGCCTGTAAGTGTGCTTGGATCTGCTCATTTATAAGAAAGCTTGGAAAGAGATGAAGAAAGAGAAAACACAAGATCCATCAGAAGTCACAAGTGTGCTGCGAAAAGCATAAAGAATTGGCAAACATACCAGATTTTCGGAGGAAGAGAGTATTTCAAACCTGTGGAGGACTAACTACACCGTTCTTCTTTTTCTAAGGAGATGGTGGAGCCAAGCAGTCAGGTAAGTAGAGACTACACGACTGTTACAGTAAATCATGAAGATCTGGAATAAATTGTCGGAAAGGAGGCTGAAGATCATTATTTTCAGTATAGATGGATGTAGTTTGGATTTCAAGTGCGAGTGACAGAACCAGAAGAAGAGGCATTTGTACTAAGCATGTTTGGAGAAAGGCTTCGGTAAGGTACACTTAGCCACAAGGATTCACAATCAGCTAAGTATGTCTTTTGTCATTTAAGCTGATTAACACTCTAAGGGAGGAACTAGAACACATGAAAGAGTATGGCAGAACTATTAAATGGATAACCACTAATATAACAACACTTATTCAGCAGACAGTATTACCAGGTGGTCATGAATTCTTGTGATTAAGGTTCCTAAACGGGGCAAAGGGGCACTGCAGACTCGTGCAAACATGCATCTAACACCATTCACATCCATTTCCACATGTGCACTCTTACTCACTCTCTCGCACACAAACAGGTACTTGCTCTCACCTTCACTCTCTGGCTCTGTATTACTCATTTTCTTTATCTCTCTCACTTCACTGCACTTCACTTAACCCCTCTCACACATTTATTTGCTTAATCATTCTCTCTCACACACACCACACATCACGTCACTCTTTTAGTATACTCTTCTCTCTCACTCTATTCTACTCTGCTCTCACTCTCACTCCCACTCCACTCATGCACTGTTCTGCTCCACTACACTACTCTTGTCTCTGTTCGTCTTGTCACGTCTCCCTTCCTTTCAACTCCTAAGTGTTATAACTTGAATTCTTCCCTAACTATTGTTAGTCATGTTTTCTCTATCAGTTATGGCCGGATATTTGAGCGTGTGCAGAGGAGCCAGGAGAATTTACTGACTTAAAGGGGAAAATATAACTCTTCAAGAAGATAAAACAAATAACCCTGGAAGACCGTTGTTCTTGCAAAATGCTTTCCTGTGTCTGTGATGCTAATCTTTCTAAAAAACAAAAGAAAAAAAAAATGGTTATGTATACTTTTATATACAGGTATGTTCAGTATATGCACAAATGTAGTCTATATATGGATACTATAACATACATGTAAAACAATTTTTATGTATGGGTAAAAGAAACATTTCTATTGAAAAATTTTATTTCACTTAAAAAATTCTTTTGACAAGAAGTCAAGCATTTTGGTCCAACCATACTCCTGATGTCAAGTGATTGTTTCAGCATATGACAGCAAATGTTAACTGTGTGATAATAATAGTGCTTCTGGTCTTGATGAAAAATCAGTGACAGTGATATGGTGATAATGCCTGTGATCCCAGTGATAATTACCAAAATAACAGTAATGATTAAATCAATATATAAGTAATGGTAACAATAATTGTAATGATAAAAGTTTATTATATTAATAATGATGATAATAATAAATTATACTATAACAGCAATACAACCAATAGTAGCTATCAATTACAAATGATCCGAATGCCAATAGAAATAAAGAAATACTCAAAATTACCCTCGGTTCATAAATTGACATACTGAAATAAAATAGGCTGATCAAAACCTTATCAACCAAAAATTTCTATTTCAAAACATGTATTGGGGCAGTCATAACCCTAAATAAAATCCTTCCCTCCTTTTATCATACAGAAAAAATCGTCATGATAAAGCATGGACCGGGTTCTGTTTGTACTGCAGGTAATCGTCGAGTTTGAAGAAGCTGATCTCTGTCTCATTCTTTACCCCAGATTCCCCTAAGCTTTTGCCCGGCTGGAGGATGAGGGTCTCGTCATCCTCTCGATTGATAACAGGGTCATTAGTCTTGAAGCCGAAGGCCTGGGTTTCGATCTTAAAGGTGTCATATGCAAAGTTCCGGAAGGGTGGGGGCAAGGCAGGTGCTGTCTTCAGCCTGCCCCGCACGAGCTCCATGAAATCTGAGACAGTGGTTGTAACGTCGACATCGTGTATGACTAGGTTTCGGATGTTGCGGTGTTGGAAGGAGCGGATCAGGCGGACGGTAACTGTGACTGGGCTCGTGGCTGCTTCCGTCATTCTCGGGGATTTTTTTTTCTCTCTCTCTCCTCTGAAATGGGATAGGATTTTGCGTATTAGATAATCAGATTGAAAATAAATATCTCCATGAAAAAGACCTCAATACTATTGTGTTGATTAACAATTCTATGTATATATAGATAACTATTAACAGATTTATAAAAAGCTGGATACATCGGTAAACAATGAAAAATATGGAGGTAAATAATACAGATTAGGCAACCAGCTTCCTGATATCAGAAGACAAGTAGAAGTACCCTGTTATCAAAAACAGACTTTACATATTGACACCTTATCTCTTACCCTTCATAAAAGAACCTTCATTTTCAATAAATTGTGACCTGCACCATATTATCCCTGTTTTATTCACAATTCCTCAATTGAAAGATTGGTAATAACGATGGAAGTCAATAATGCAAAATATGTTATAAAAATGTGATTGAAGTTCCCTACAATTACTAAAGATATTTGAGAGATCATAATCCACAATGCCTTCTATAATTAACATTTTTAATCTAATGCAATGAAAATAACTTTGATCATTACTT
>NW_027213460.1:5000-15000 GCF_042767895.1 Penaeus vannamei | reverse complement strand
GAGGACGAGGGAGCGGGCGGGGGGCGGGCGAGGGGCGGGGGTGGGGCCGTCGCCAACCACGGACGCCAGTAGTGCATCACACTCGCTGGAACCCGCAAGACCCGAGCGCCAGGAACCCCTCGGAGGCGCTTCCCGGTCCCGACTCGATCCCCGCCCGCAGGTCCCCTTCGTCGGCCCCTTCCCCAGCTCCGTCGCTTCCCTTCCCTCGGCGCTTCCCCCCCGTCCTCCCCGCCGCGTGTGCGTGTGTGTGTAGCGGCGTAGCGGGAGAGTAGCGGCTGCGGCGGCGGTGCAGCAGCAGCGGCGGCGGTGGGCGTGGTGGCAGGAATCGATCCCCGAGCGGGTGGCTCCAGGAGACAGCAGCGGCGGCGGCGGCGACGGAATTCAGTCAACATGCCGGCTCCTGACCGGGCAGCGGCTCCCCGTCCCCACGCGCTCTGATGCGTCGCCTTCGTGCTGCTCTGTGATCCCCGCGAGACACTCCGCGCGCCCGCCCGCCCGCACTCCACGCCCTCCGCGCCCGTGGCCGCCCGAAGAAGGAGCCTCGGCCTCTCGCCCGCGACCCTCGGAAGCCTCCTGCCGAACGTGTGCGCTGACGAAGGGAAGGTCCTTCGGCGACCCCCCGCGCCGCCGACCCCGAAAGCGCCCCAAAAAGTTCCACTGAGAGAAAGAGCCCAATAAGTGCAGTTCCCCCTCGCGCCCCCGCCTCCCCCAGAGCCCCAAAAAGGCCCCGAAAGTGAGCCAAAAATAGCGTCCGCCGTGCAGCGAGAGCCACCGATCACCGACACGATGGGCGGGGAGGAAGAGAAGACTCGTGACTCTGACAATCAGGCAGATGACAGCATCCGTGTCATCTGCCGCTTCCGGCCACTCAACAAGTCGGAGGAGGCCGCTGGAAGCAAGTTCATCTGCAGCTTCCCGTCGAACCGAGGACAGGAGGACCAGATGGTCTCCATTGGGGTGAGTCCAGTGCTTATGCCTTGCTGTTGGGCGGCCGGCGGGGCTGGCGGGCTCTTGGCTGGTTTGGGCGTGTTTTTCGCGTTGTTTCGTTGTTTGGGAGGTGTTGTTTTTACTCGGGGGTAGGGGCAGGGGGGGGGGAATGTTTAGGTTGTTGTGTATGTGTTGTTTTTTTTTATTTCATGGGAGGTTGTTTGTGTTTTCGAGAAGGGTCGAGGTTTGTTTATGTTTTTGAGTGCGTTGAGGAGCACGTCTGTAAATGGGTGTTTTCTGTGTATACTTGCGTGCGTGTGTGCGTGCGCGCGTGTAGACGGGACGTACGTGCGTGTTTTCCAAAGCTGCGTGCATGCTTTTCTACGCATCGCCGATTCGCCGCGACAGTCGTGACAGTTGACAGTCGCCAGCCTCGTTGTGGTCGAACTCTGTCCTCCATCGTCATCCCCCCCCCCACCAAATTCCCCCTCCTCCCCTTCCCTCTCTCTCTCTCCCTTCCCCTTCCTCCTCTTCGCTTCCCTTTCTCCCCCTTCCCCTTCTCCCCCTCCTCCTCCTTCCCCTTCTGCTCCTCTTCGCTCTCCCTCTTCTCCCCTCCTCCATTCCCCTTCTCCCCCTCCTCCCTTCCCCTTCTCCCTCCCCCTTCCCTCTTCTCCCTTCCTCCTCGCTTCCTTCCTTCCTCCCCCTCTCCTTCCTCCTCCTCGCTTCCCCTCTCTCCCTCCTCCCTTCTTCCCCCTCCCTCTCTCCCTTTCTCTCCCCACACATCCTCTCTCCCCCTGCTTTTTCTCTTTTCCTTCAGTCTCTGTCCTACCACCTCATACTCCCTCCCTTCCTCTTCCCCTTCTCTCCCTCCTCCTCCCCCACCACCTCATTTTCACTCCCATTCCCCTCCCCACCACCCCTCATTCACTCTCTACCTTTCCCCCTGCTCTACCCCACTTTCCCTCCCTACTCTCCACTTCTCTTCTCCCATTCCCCCCTACTACTCCCTCTTCCTCCCTCCCCCTCTCTTACCCCCTCTTCCTCCTCCTCTTCCCCCCTCTACCCCCTCTTCCTCCTCCCTCTCCTCCTCCTTCTTCCTCCCTTCCCTCCCTGTACCCCCTCTTACCCCGTCCTTCTTCCTTTCCTCCCCTTTTCCTCCCTCTACTTTCCCCTCTTCCTCCCTTCCCCCCTCTTCCCCCCTTTCCTCCCTTCCCCCTCCACCCCTTCCCCCCTCTACCCCCTCCCTCCCTGTCGTTCACGCGCGCAACCGCCACAATGCCTGAGTTTCCAGCCCAGTAACTTACAGGTAAACAAGGTAATTATACCGGGAAGGGGCGGCCAGCCTATTTCAGGGGCGACTAACCTATTTCAGGGGCGACTAACCTATTTCAGATGTGTGGGTGCATTGTCGAAGGTCGTTTGGTTCTTTGAAATCCCTTTTTTGATATTGGAGGGAGAGGGGTGGGGGATATGGAGGGTGAAGGTGGTGGGGGTGGTGGAGGAGGAGGGAGAGGAGGGGGTGGTGGAGGGGCAGGTGGTGGTAGAGGAGGAGGAGGAGGTGGTGGAAGTGGAGGAAGTGCTGGTGGTGGAGGAGGAGGAGGAGGAGAATAAGAAGGAGGGTCAGGAATGACAAAAATAATAATAATAATAATAATAATAATAATAATAACAACAATAATAATAATAATAACAATAATAATAATAATAAGAGAAGAAAAAGAAAAAGAAGAGGAGGAGATGAAGGAGGAGCAGCAGTATAAAAGGAAAAAGCAGGAGGAGGAGCAATAGAAAGAGAGAATGAAAGAGAACGAGGAGAAGCGAGAGAATGGAAGAATGGAAGAATGGAAGAGGAGGTGGGGAGGGGGAGGTGGAGGAGGGAAGGGAGGGGGAGGAGGGGGAGGGAGGGAAGGGATGGGGGGGAGGGGGGAGGAGGGGAGGGAGGAGGGAGGAGGGGAAAGAGAGGGGGAGGAGGGGGGGGAGGGGCAGCGAGCAGACAGCACAGCGGTTGAACTAAATAAACAATCGACGGGTGAACAGCCTTTGCACATCTCGCTCCCTTATCTCTGCTCTCTCTGTCTCTTTCTCTTCTGTTCTCTGTCCGTTGCACATTATCTTGTTCTTCTCTCCTGCCTCCCTTTGCCTGTCCTCCTTTTTTATTGTTTTCTTTCTTTCTTCTCTTCTTTTTTCTTTTCTCGTTTTCTTATTTTTCTTCTCTCTGTCTTTGTCTGTCTGTCTGTCTGCCTGTCTTTCTGTCTGTCTGTCTGTCTGTCTGTCTGTCTCTCTCTCTCTCTCTCTCTCTCTCTCTCTCTCTCTCTCTCTCTCTCTCTCTCTCTCTCTCTCTCTCTCTCTCTCTCTCTCTCTCTCTCCTCAAGTCCTTCCACCTTTCTCCCTCCCCTTTTTTACCGCCCTTCTGCTTTTTCTAACATTTCCTCCCCTTCTTTACCTCCGGTATTTCCTCTTTAATTTCCCCCTCTCTGTCTTCCTCCGTCTTTCCTCTTTAATATTCCTCTCTCTATCATCATCTTTCCTTCCTTCCCTTTCACCACAAAAAAAAAAAAAAAAAAAAAAAGTCAGTAAACGAGAGAAAACTATAAACGGAATAACAAAACATCAATAAATGCGAGAAAAAAAAAAATCAACTCCCCCAAAAGGAAAGAGAATCGGAAACAAAAGCAACGCGCAGTATGTAAGTAAACATATTCCGATCCTCCTTTTAACAGGCGCTCGAATCGCAACAAATAAAATTATAAACAAAACAACAACAAAACATCAATAAATGCAAGAAAAAAATCAACCCCCCCCCCAGAAAAAAAAACAAAAGACGATCGAAGAAAGCACGCGCAGTATAAGAATACATATTCCGATCCTCCTTTTAACAGGCTCGAATCGCATTCCGCGCCGACGAAAAGAAAACGGAACCGCACTCGTAAGGGGAGGATTGCATCACATTTTGCGGGAAATCGGTGACGGAGCGAGGTCGTAGGGGTGAGGGAGGGAGGGGGGGAGGGAGAGTGGGAGGGAAGAGAGGGAAGGAAGGAGGGGGTATGGGGGGTGGTGTGGAGAGAGAGAGAGAGAGAGAGAGAGAGAGAGAGAGAGAGAGAGAGAGAGAGAGAGGGAGAGGGGAGTAGGGAGGGTGATTGGGGGGATGGGAGGGAGGAGGATAGGGGGAGGGAAGGAGGAAGGGAGGGATAGGGGAGAGAGGAGAGCGGGGAGGGAGGGAGAGGGAGGGAGGGAGGGAAAGGTTATCGTATTATATGTGATGAGAAGGATAAGGAGAGAGAGAGGAGGAAGGCGGCTGACTGACAGACATTCAGATAGACAGACGGACAGACACAGACACAAAGAGACAGATAGAAAATCAGACAGAGATACAGACAAACAGACACTCCGATAGACCGACAGACAGACACTCAGACAGACAGATGAACGGACAGACAGCCAGACAGACAAGCAGTCGAACGGACAGTCAAATAGTCAGAGATATACAGACAGACACTCCGATAGACAGACAGACAGACTGACGGACGGCCGCAGGACCTTGTGATTCCACCCCGAGGCGGAACCCCGTTAGAAGGAAGCGGGCGGGGACCTCGGGTTGTGAAGGGGGGGAGGGGGTTGGGGGGGAGGGCCGGGGGTGGCAGGTGGTTCTTTCCATATCCCTCTCTTCCCGCTTCCCTCTTGTTTCCTTGTTTCTTGTTTGTTTTTTTCTCTCTCTTTCTCTCATTCTCTTCTCTTATTTCTTTCTTTTTCTTCTTTCCCCTATTCTCTTCTCGTTTTTTCTCTCTTTCTTTTGTTTTCGTGTTCTCTTTCTCTCTTTTCCCTTTTGCTTCCTTTCTCTCTTTCTCCCTTCTCCTCGCCCTGTCCCAATTTATCCTCATTTATCCTCCATTTCTTCTCTCTCCCCATCTTTGTCATTATTTTTCCCTCCCTATCCTGACTGTTTCCTTTTCTCCCTTCATTTCCCCTTCATTTCCGTCTCTCCCCCTTCTCTCTTTTTTCCCCTTTTCCCCTCCTTTATCCACGCTTTACCTGTCATCCTTTAGTGAAAGCGCTTAAATCGAGCGAAAATCCGCTTAAAACTAGCGCAAAATTTTTGAATCGAGCTCAAATTATCTTTTGAAAAGTATATTTCCAAACTATTACCTAAAGTTCCACGAATGCTTGGAATGAGAACCAAATTGCTTTTGAATCGAGAGTAAAAGTTTATTAAAGGAGCCTTTTATTTTATTATTATTATTATTGGTATTATTATTATTATTATTATTATTATTATTATTATTATTATTATTATTATTATTATTATTATTATTATTATTTATTTATTTTTATTTTTTAGATAAACTTAAAACCAAACCGAAACGCACTTCAAAAAGGCGGGAAAAAAGAACCACACAACAAGCGCTGAAAACAAAAAAGGCGGGAAAAAAAGAACCACACAAAAAGCGCCGAAAACAAAAAAGGCGGGAAAAAAGAACCACACAAAAAGCGCCGAAAACAAACGGTAAAACACCTTTAAAGCGAAACAAAAAAGCGCCTTTAAGCTAGCTGAAAACTCGCTAGAAACACAGCGAGTGCCGCTAAAAAGTCAGTTGAATACTAAACACAGAATTAGCTAAAACCGAGCCAAAAAGCGCTCAAATACCCTGACAAAACGGACGAAAAACCGAAACGAAACACAAATAAGACGAAAAATTAAGGGAATTAAGCCCTATAAATGAAATGATTAATAGAATAAACCAATTTTTTGGCGACACATTATTGATTTTGGGGAGAGAGAAAGAAAGGAGTGAAAGAAAATCAATAAGAGGAAGAGAGAATAACGGAATTAAAGAATGATAAACAAAAATCTATAAAGGAAGGTAAAACAAAAGAAAATCGGAAGTGAAAAGGATCGAAGACTATTCAAAGGAACGGAAACAAAAGAATGTCGGAAGTAAAGAAGAACGTACGAGAGGAATAAAAACAGATGGAGAAAAAAGAAAGAAAGAAGTAATTAAACAATGATAAACAAGAATCGGAATCAGGGAAGCAAGGAAGGGAAAAAGAGAACAATATACAAATAAGACACCGCAACCCCAGAAAACGACAAAAAAAAAAACACCAAAACAAAAACAAAAACCACCATCATCAAACAACAACTAAAAACAACAACACCTTTAAACAACAACAATAACCTAAAACCACAACAACACCTTTAAACAGCAACAATAACCTAAAACAATAAAAACAACAACTCAAAAGCAACAACTTAAAACAACTTAAAACAAGAACTTAAAACAACAACAAAAACAATTTAAAACAATTTAAAACAACAACAACACCTTAAAACAACTTAAAAAAACAACAACTTAAAACAACAACAACAACTCAAAAGCAAAAAACCGGAAAGGAAGTACCAAGGAAATGTGGAAGGAAGTGATGGTCACAGTCAGCTGACACGCGGCGGTGACACGTCCCGGAGGTGGCGAGGCGAATGGGGGAGGGAGGGAGGGAGAGAGGGAGAGAAGGAGAGAGGGAGCAAAAAGGAGAGAGGGAACAAAAAGGAGAGAGGGAGAGAAGGAGAGAGGGAGCAAAAAGGAGAGAGGGAGAGAAGGAGAGAGGGAGCAAAAAGGAGAGAGGGAGAGAAGGAGAGAGGGAACAAAAAGGAGAGAGGGAGAGAAGGAGAGAGGGAGCAAAAAGGAGAGAGGGAGAGAAGGAGAGAGGGAGCAAAAAGGAGAGAGGGAGAGAAGGAGAGAGGGAACAAAAAGGAGAGAGGGAGAGAAGGAGAGAGGGAGCAAAAAGGAGAGAGGGAGAGAAGGAGAGAGGGAGCAAAAAGGAGAGAGGGAGAGAAGGAGAGAGGGAACAAAAAGGAGAGAGGGAGAGAAGGAGAGAGGGAGCAAAAAGGAGAGAGGGAGAGAAGGAGAGAGGGAACAAAAAGGAGAGAGGGAGAGAAGGAGAGAGGGAGCAAAAAGGAGAGAGGGGAGAGAAGGAGAGAGGGAGCAAAAAGGAGAGAGGAGGGAGAGAAGGAGAGAGAGTGGAACAAAAAGGAGAGAGAGGGAGAGAAGGAGAGAGGGAGCAAAAAGGGGAGAGAGGGAGAGAAGGGGAGAGAGGGGAATAAAAAGGAGAAAGGGAGAGAAGGAGAGAGGGAACAAAAAGGAGAGAGGGAGAGGAGAGGAGAAGAGGGAACAAAAGGAGAGAGAGGGGGAGAGAAGGAGAGAGGGGAGCAAAAGGAGAGAGGGGGAGAGAAGGGAGAGAGGGAGCAAAAGGAGAGAGGGTGGAGAGAGGAGAGAGGAACAAAAAGGGAGAGAGAGAGGGAGAGGAAGGAGAAAGAGGGAGCAAAAGGAGAGAGTAGGGAGAGAAGGAGAGAGGGAATGAGAGAGGGAGAGAAGGAGAGAGGGAATGAGAGAGGGAGAGAAGGAGAGAGGGAAACAAAAAGGGAGGGAGAGGGAGAGAAGGAGAGAGGGAGCAAAAGGAGAGAGGAGAGAAGGAGAGAGGGAGCAAAAGGAGAGAGGGAGGGAGAAGGAGAGAGGGAGCAAAAAGGAGAGAGGGGAGAGAAAGAGAGAGGGAGAGAGAAGGATATATATATATATATATATATATATATATATATATATATATATATATATATGTATGTATGTACACACACAGTATATTTGTGTGTGTATGTATGTATATATGTATGCACACACACACACACACACACATACACACACACACACACACACACACACACACATACATATATATATATATATATATATATATATATATATATATATATATATATATATATATATATATATATATACATATATATATATATATATATATATATATATATATATATATATATATATATATATATATATATATATATATATATATATATATATATATATATATAGAGAGAGAGAGAGAGAGAGAGAGAGAGAGAGAGGGAAGGAGGGAGAGAGAGAAAGAGAAGGGAGAGAGAGAGAGAGAGAGAAAGAGAAGGGAGAGAGAGAGAGAGAGAGAGAGAGAGAGAGAGAGAGAGAGAGAGAGAGAGAGAGAGCAGAGAGAGAGAGAGAGAGAGAGAGAGAGAGAGAGATTGAGAGAGAGATTGAGAGAGAGAAAGAGAGAAAGAGAAAGAGAGAGAGAGAGAGAGAGAGAGAGAAACAGAAACAGGAGACAGACAGAGAGAGAGAAAGAGAGAGAGACAAAGCCAAAGACAGAGACAGACAGGACAGACAGGCACTGAACTCCCCAATTCATTCACGACAAGCATGGTTCCTGCATGACGAGTCACAAATCCATGAGATCTTTTCTGTTCAAAAATCGGATCAGCATTGGGGAGGGAGAGGGGGTGGGGGTGGGGGGGGGAAGAGGGGTGGGGGAGGAGGGAGGGGACGGGGGGAGGGGAGAGAGGGGGAGGAGAGAGGGGGAAAGGGGTGGGGGGAGGGGAGAGGGGAAAGGGTTGGGGGAGGAGGGAGAGAGGGAGAGTAGGGGTGGGGGAGAGAGAGAGAGGAAAGGGGTGGGGGAGGAGAGGGGAGAGTGGCGGGGAGTGGGGTGGGGAGGAGAGGGGAGGGGGTGGGGGAGGGGGAAGAGGGGGGAGGAGGGGTTGTCAGAGGCGCTCTGAAGGGGTTGCCAACCAAGCCATGCGCGCTGTCTGATGTCTTTCACATGACGTGGCGTAAGAATGGAGGGGGAAGTGACGTCAGATTTTTTTTTTTTTTTTTTTTTTTTTTAAGGCGTAAGGTTCGGGAAATGCAGGTTTGGGAATTGGGGCTGTTCTTTGATTTGTTTGTTTGTTTGTTTGTTGTTCTGGTTTTATTGTTTTTGTTCTTTGTTCTTTTTTGTGTTTTTCTTCAATTTCTTCTTATTTATTTTTATTCTACTTTATTTTCTTCATTGCTCTCCTCCTCACTTCTCTTTTTTTCTTTAACTTCTTCTTCTTCTTAGTATTATTCTACTTGATTTTCTCTCTTCCTCTCTACTTTCCTCCTCCTCCCTCCTCCTCCTACTCCTCCTCTTCCTCTTCCTCCTCCTCCTCCTCCTACTCTTCTTTTTTCTTCTTCTCCTCCTCCTCCCTCTGCCTCCTCCTCCTCTCCTCCTCTCCTCCTCCTCCTCCCTCCTCCTCCTCCTCTTCCTCCTCCTCCTCCTTCCTCCTCCTCCTCTTCTTTTTTCTTCTTTCTCCTCCTCCTCCCTCTTTCCTCCTCCTCCTCCTCCTCTCTTCCCTCTTCTTATGAGGACTAATACAACTGCCACCATCACCATTATCGCGACTACCATTACCACCATCTCTGCCACCATTAAACCATTACCAACACCACTACTTCTATTACCATTGCCACCATTACCATTACCATCACTGCTATTGCCACCATTGCAACTTCCACCACCACTACCATTACCATTTCCACCATAATCTTTATCCCTGCCACCATTTTCACCACTACTGCTACCATAACGACTAATACCGCTACCACTACCACCATCTCTACCACCAATACCAGTGCCACCATCACTACCATTACCACTACCAGCATTGCCATCACCACTGCTACCACTACCAACATTTCCACCGCCACCTGCTACCATTGCCACCACCGCTACCATCATTTCCACCAACACCAGTACCACCAACACCAGTACCATCACCACCACCACCACAAACCAGTACCACCATATGCACCACAACTGCTACCATTACCACCGCTATTATCACCACTACCACCGCTACCACCAGTGCCACCACCTCTACCATCGCTACCACCGCTACCACCATTACCACCACCTCTGCCACTATTACCACCACCTCTACCATCACTGCCACCACCTCTCCACCGCAACCACCATTACCACCACAGTGCCACCATTACCACCACCTCTGCCACCGCTACCACCATTACCACCACAGTCACACTTCCCAGACCATACCAAGTCATTGAATATTTTTTCACCTCTTTTCTCTCTCTCATTCTTTCTTTCTCTCATTTTATCATCTTTTTTTTATTTCTTTTTTTTTTCTTATCAAAATGTATCGCGTGATAAGGTTCCATTTGGGGGGTGATAATGTGAAATCTGAGATTCTTTGGATTAAATGTGCTGCAGATTT
>NW_027213459.1:17500-25000 GCF_042767895.1 Penaeus vannamei | reverse complement strand
ATGAAGTTGGACTCATAAATAGTTTTGGAAAAGATAAGTCCCGACAGCGCGGGTTTGTATCAGGTCTATTATGAGCACCAGGGTCATCAAATCCTAGTCCATGCACTCGCCCTTGAGGTTCTTGATACCGCTCCCTTAACTAAGAAAGGAAAAGAGGGCGAGATGGCCTTCGTGGACTGCCCAGGTGGTTTAGGTCTGAAGAAGCTCTTCCCCGCCGGGAAAATATTTTACGACTGGACCTTAAATGGGACGAAGATCTACGAATACAAACATCGTTCAACAGTATCTTTCATAATGTCAGACAAATATGTTGGGACTTGGGAGTGCAGACCGAATATTTTTGGCACGCAGGCGAGGACTTTTCCTCGGGCGACTTACCTGGACATAGAGTATCGTCGTCACCAAGACCCAGACCTGTTCCCGAAGTTCACACCCAGCGAGGACGAGTTCTGGGCGAGGTAAATTTTGATTACGGTTGTAATCATAAACCTTATAGTTTTTGTTGCTCTGATTATCAACTTTTGTGTGCTGATTTACCATCTTTAACGCTATGCTAGACAGTTAACATTTGATGACGGTAGTGGTATGGATGAGACAATTGATGATGAATCAGTTGATGAATCATCAATTGTTGCCCCCTCCTCGATGCCCCCCCACCCCTCCAGCCCTGAGGCTTCTACTTCCCCCTCGGCATCCCCTGCAGCCCCTGTAGGCCCCCCTGCAGCCCCTGTAGGCCCCCCTGCAGCCCCTGTAGGCCCCCCTGCAGCCCCTGTAGGCCCCCCTGCAGCCCCTGTAGGCCCCCCTGCAGCCCCTGTAGGCCCCCCTGCAGCCCCTGTAGGCCCCCCTGCAGCCCCTGTAGGCCCCCCTGCAGCCCCTGTAGGCCCCCCTGCAGCCCCTGTAGGCCCCCCTGCAGCCCCTGTAGGCCCCCCTGCAGCCCCTGTAGGCCCCCCTGCAGCCCCTGTAGGCCCCCCTGCAGCCCCTGTAGGCCCCTCTGCAGCCCCTGTAGGCCCCTCTGCAGCCCCTGTAGGCCCCTCTGCAGCCCCTGTAGGCCCCCCTGCAGCCCCTGTAGGCCCCCCTGCAGCCCCTGTAGGCCCCCCTGCAGCCCCTGTAGGCCCCTCTGCAGCCCCTGGAGGCCCCTCTGCAGCCCCTGTAGGCCCCTCTGCAGCCCCTGTAGGCTCCCCTGCAGCCCCTGTAGGCTCCCCTGCAGCCCCTGTAGGCTCCCCTGCAGCCCCTGTAGGCTCCCCTGCAGCCCCTGTAGGCTCCCCTGCAGCCCCTGTAGGCCCCTCTGCAGCCCCTGTAGGCCCCTCTGCAGCCCCTGTAGGCCCCTCTGCAGCCCCTGTAGGCCCCCCTGCCGCCCCTGTAGGCCCCTCTGCAGCCCCTGTAGGCCCCTCTGCAGCCCCTGTAGGCCCCTCTGCAGCCCCTGTAGGCTCCCCTGCAGCCCCTGTAGGCTCCCCTGCAGCCCCTGTAGGCTCCCCTGCAGCCCCTGTAGGCTCCCCTGCAGCCCCTGTAGGCCCCTCTGCAGCCCCTGTAGGCCCCTCTGCAGCCCCTGTAGGCCCCTCTGCAGCCCCTGTAGGCCCCTCTGCAGCCCCTGTAGGCCCCTCTGCAGCCCCTGTAGGCCCCTCTGCAGCCCCTGTAGGCCCCTCTGCAGCCCCTGTAGGCCCCTCTGCAGCCCCTGTAGGCCCCCCTGCAGCCCCTGTAGGCCCCCCTGCAGCCCCTGTAGGCCCCCCTGCAGCCCCTGTAGGCCCCCCTGCAGCCCCTGTAGGCCCCCCTGCAGCCCCTGTAGGCCCCCCTGCAGCCCCTGTAGGCCCCCCTGCAGCCCCTGTAGGCCCCCCTGCAGCCCCTGTAGGCCCCCCTGCAGCCCCTGTAGGCCCCCCTGCCTCCCCTGCAGCCCCTGCAGCCCCTGTAGGCCCCCCTGCCCCCCCTGCCCCCCCTGCCCCCCCTGCAGCCCCTGCCCCGCCCGGTCCAATCCCTGGCCCTGTCAACCCTGAAGGCCAGGTGGCTAAGGAAGGGTCGGCCGCACCAGCTGGGAACGCTGTCAAAAGGCAAGGCAAGCGCGTGGAACGCGCGATTAAGGGCAAGCCAAGGGGGGTAAATCGGGGTCTTGATATCACAGTCAAGAAGAAAACCGCCTGGCAAAAGTTCAAGGGGATATTTTAAGGCTGAAAAAGCCCCTACTTCCCTCCCTGCCGCTTCGGCACCTGTCGCCCTTCCAGGTCCAGTCACTGGCCATGCCGCCCTTGAGGGTCAGGAGGAGGACGCCCCGGAGGTGCTTCCCGAGGTGGCAGAGGAGGACGCCCCGGAGGTGCTTCCCGAGCAGGCCAAGGAGGAGGACGCCCCGGAGGTGATTCCCGAGGTGGCAGAGGAGGACGCCCCGGAGGTGCTTCCCGAGCAGGCCAAGGAGGAGGACGCCCCGGAGGTGCTTCCCGAGGTGGCAGAGGAGGACGCCCCGGAGGTGCTTCCCGAGGTGGCAGAGGAGGACGCCCCGGAGGTGCTTCCCGAGGTGGCAGAGGAGGACGCCCCGGAGGTGCTTCCCGAGCAGGCCAAGGAGGACGCCCCGGAGGTGCTTCCCGAGCAGGCCAAGGAGGAGGACGCCCCGGAGGTGCTTCCCGAGCAGGCCAAGGAGGAGGACGCCCCGGAGGTGCTTCCCGAGGTGGCAGAGGAGGACGCCCCGGAGGTGCTTCCCGAGCAGGCCAAGGAGGACGCCCCGGAGGTGCTTCCCGAGCAGGCCAAGGAGGACGCCCCGGAGGTGCTTCCCGAGGTGGCAGAGGAGGACGCCCCGGAGGTGCTTCCCGAGCAGGCCAAGGAGGACGCCCCGGAGGTGCTTCCCGAGCAGGCCAAGGAGGACGCCCCGGAGGTGCTTCCCGAGGTGGCAGAGGACGCCCCGGAGGTGCTTCCCGAGCAGGCCAAGGAGGGCCCCGGAGGTGCTTCCCGAGGTGGCAGAGGAGGACGCCCTGGAGGTGCTTCCCGAGCAGGCCAAGGAGGAGGACGCCCCGGAGGTGCTTCCCGAGCAGGCCAAGGAGGAGGACGCCCCGGAGGTGCTTCCCGAGGTGGCAGAGGAGGACGCCCTGGAGGTGCTTCCCGAGCAGGCCAAGGAGGACGCCCCGGAGGTGCTTCCCGAGGTGGCAGAGGAGGACGCCCCGGAGGTGCTTCCCGAGCAGGCCAAGGAGGACGCCCCGGAGGTGCTTCCCGAGGTGGCAGAGGAGGACGCCCCGGAGGTGCTTCCCGAGGTGGCAGAGGAGGACGCCCCGGAGGTGCTTCCTGAGCAGGCCAAGGAGGACGCCCCGGAGGTGCTTCCCGAGGTGGCAGAGGAGGACGCCCCGGAGGTGCTTCCCGAGGTGGCAGAGGAGGACGCCCCGGAGGTGCTTCCCGAGCAGGCCAAGGAGGACGCCCCGGAGGTGCTTCCCGAGGTGGCAGAGGAGGACGCCCCGGAAGTGCTTCCCGAGGTGGCAGAGGAGGACGACCCGGAGGTGCTTCCCGAGGTGGCAGAGGAGGACGCCCCGGAGGTGCTTCCCGAGGTGGCAGAGGAGGACGCCCCGGAGGTGCTTCCCGAGCAGGCCAAGGAGGAGGACGCCCCGGAGGTGCTTCCCGAGCAGGCCAAGGAGGAGGACGCCCCGGAGGGGCTTCCCGAGCAGGCCAAGGAGGAGGACGCCCCGGAGGTGCTTCCCGAGCAGGCCAAGGAGGAGGACGCCCCGGAGGTGCTTCCCGAGCAGGCCAAGGAGGAGGACGCCCCGGAGGTGCTTCCCGAGGTGGCAGAGGAGGACGCCCCGGAGGTGCTTCCCGAGCAGGCCAAGGAGGACGCCCCGGAGGTGCTTCCCGAGCAGGCCAAGGAGGACGCCCCGGAGGTGCTTCCCGAGGTGGCAGAGGAGGACGCCCCGGAGGTGCTTCCCGAGGTGGCAGAGGAGGACGCCCCGGAGGGGCTTCCCGAGGTGGCAGAGGAGGACGCCCCGGAGGTGCTTCCCGAGCAGGCCAAGGAGGAGGACGCCCCGGAGGTGCTTCCCGAGCAGGCCAAGGAGGAGGACGCCCCGGAGGTGCTTCCCGAGGTGGCAGAGGAGGACGCCCCGGAGGTGCTTCCCGAGCAGGCCAAGGAGGACGCCCCGGAGGTGCTTCCCGAGCAGGCCAAGGAGAACGCCCCGGAGGTGCTTCCCGAGGTGGCAGAGGAGGACGCCCCGGAGGTGCTTCCCGAGCAGGCCAAGGAGGACGCCCGAAGGTGCTTCCCGAGCAGGCCAAGGAGGACGCCCCGGAGGTGCTTCCCGAGGTGGCAGAGGAGGACGCCCCGGAGGTGCTTCCCGAGCAAGCCAAGGAGGACGCCCCGGAGGTGCTTCCCGAGCAGGCCAAGGAGGACGCCCCGGAGGTGCTTCCCGAGGTGGCAGAGGAGGACGCCCCGGAGGTGCTTCCCGAGGTGGCAGAGGAGGACGCCCCGGAGGTGCTTCCCGAGGTGGCAGAGGAGGACGCCCCGGAGGTGCTTCCCGAGCAGGCCAAGGAGGAGGACGCCCCGGAGGTGCTTCCCGAGCAGGCCAAGGAGGAGGACGCCCCGGAGGTGCTTCCCGAGCAGGCCAAGGAGGAGGACGCCCCGGAGGTGCTTCCCGAGGTGGCAGAGGAGGACGCCCCGGAGGTGCTTCCCGAGCAGGCCAAGGAGGACGCCCCGGAGGTGCTTCCCGAGGTGGCAGAGGAGGACGCCCCGGAGGTGCTTCCCGAGCAGGCCAAGGAGGAGGACGCCCCGGAGGTGCTTCCCGAGCAGGCCAAGGAGGAGGACGCCCCGGAGGTGCTTCCCGAGGTGGCAGAGGAGGACGCCCCGGAGGTGCTTCCCGAGGTGGCAGAGGAGGACGCCCCGGAGGTGCTTCCCGAGGTGGCAGAGGAGGACGCCCCGGAGGTGCTTCCCGAGGTGGCAGAGGAGGACGCCCCGGAGGTGCTTCCCGAGGTGGCAGAGGAGGACGCCCCGGAGGTGCTTCCCGAGGTGGCAGAGGAGGACGCCCCGGAGGTGCTTCCCGAGCAGGCCAAGGAGGAGGACGCCCCGGAGGTGCTTCCCGAGCAGGCCAAGGAGGAGGACGCCCCGGAGGTGCTTCCCGAGCAGGCCAAGGAGGAGGACGCCCCGGAGGTGCTTCCCGAGGTGACAGAGGAGGACGCCCCGGAGGTGCTTCCCGAGGTGACAGAGGAGGACGCCCCGGAGGTGCTTCCCGAGGTGGCAGAGGAGGACGCCCCGGAGGTGCTTCCCGAGGTGGCAGAGGAGGACGCCCCGGAGGTGCTTCCCGAGCAGGCCAAGGAGGAGGACGCCCCGGAGGTGCTTCCCGAGCAGGCCAAGGAGGAGGACGCCCCGGAGGTGCTTCCCGAGGTGGCAGAGGAGGACGCCCCGGAGGTGCTTCCCGAGCAGGCCAAGGAGGACGCCCCGGAGGTGCTTCCCGAGCAGGCCAAGGAGGACGCCCCGGAGGTGCTTCCCGAGGTGGCAGAGGAGGACGCCCCGGAGGTGCTTCCCGAGCAGGCCAAGGAGGAGGACGCCCCGGAGGTGCTTCCCGAGGTGGCAGAGGAGGACGCCCCGGAGGTGCTTCCCGAGCAGGCCAAGGAGGAGGACGCCCCGGAGGTGCTTCCCGAGCAGGCCAAGGAGGACGCCCCGGAGGTGCTTCCCGAGCAGGCCAAGGAGGACGCCCCGGAGGTGCTTCCCGAGGTGGCAGAGGAGGACGCCCCGGAGGTGCTTCCCGAGGTGGCAGAGGAGGACGCCCCGGAGGTGCTTCCCGAGGTGGCAGAGGAGGACGCCCCGGAGGTGCTTCCCGAGCAGGCCAAGGAGGAGGACGCCCCGGAGGTGCTTCCCGAGGTGGCAGAGGAGGACGCCCCGGAGGTGCTTCCCGAGGTGGCAGAGGAGGACGCCCCGGAGGTGCTTCCCGAGCAGGCCAAGGAGGAGGACGCCCCGGAGGTGCTTCCCGAGCAGGCCAAGGAGGAGGACGCCCCGGAGGTGCTTCCCGAGGTGGCAGAGGAGGACGCCCCGGAGGTGCTTCCCGAGGTGGCAGAGGAGGACGCCCCGGAGGTGCTTCCCGAGCAGGCCAAGGAGGAGGACGCCCCGGAGGTGCTTCCCGAGCAGGCCAAGGAGGACGCCCCGGAGGTGCTTCCCGAGGTGGCAGAGGAGGACGCCCCGGAGGTGCTTCCCGAGGTGGCAGAGGAGGACGCCCCGGAGGTGCTTCCCGAGGTGGCAGAGGAGGACGCCCCGGAGGTGCTTCCCGAGGTGGCAGAGGAGGACGCCCCGGAGGTGCTTCCCGAGCAGGCCAAGGAGGACGCCCCGGAGGTGCTTCCCGAGGTGGCAGAGGAGGACGCCCCGGAGGTGCTTCCCGAGCAGGCCAAGGAGGACGCCCCGGAGGTGCTTCCCGAGGTGGCAGAGGAGGACGCCCCGGAGGTGCTTCCCGAGCAGGCCAAGGAGGACGCCCCGGAGGTGCTTCCCGAGCAGGCCAAGGAGGAGGACGCCCCGGAGGTGCTTCCCGAGGTGGCAGAGGAGGACGCCCCGGAGGTGCTTCCCGAGGTGGCAGAGGAGGACGCCCCGGAGGTGCTTCCCGAGGTGGCAGAGGAGGACGCCCCGGAGGTGCTTCCCGAGGTGGCAGAGGAGGACGCCCCGGAGGTGCTTCCCGAGGTGGCAGAGGAGGACGCCCCGGAGGTGCTTCCCGAGCAGGCCAAGGAGGAGGACGCCCCGGAGGTGCTTCCCGAGCAGGCCAAGGAGGAGGACGCCCCGGAGGTGCTTCCCGAGGTGGCAGAGGAGGACGCCCCGGAGGTGCTTCCCGAGGTGGCAGAGGAGGACGCCCCGGAGGTGCTTCCCGAGCAGGCCAAGGAGGAGGACGCCCCGGAGGTGCTTCCCGAGGTGGCAGAGGAGGACGCCCCGGAGGTGCTTCCCGAGCAGGCCAAGGAGGACGCCCCGGAGGTGCTTCCCGAGGTGGCAGAGGAGGACGCCCCGGAGGTGCTTCCCGAGGTGGCAGAGGAGGACGCCCCGGAGGTGCTTCCCGAGCAGGCCAAGGAGGAGGACGCCCCGGAGGTGCTTCCCGAGCAGGCCAAGGAGGAGGACGCCCCGGAGGTGCTTCCCGAGCAGGCCAAGGAGGAGGACGCCCCGGAGGTGCTTCCCGAGGTGGCAGAGGAGGACGCCCCGGAGGTGCTTCCCGAGGTGGCAGAGGAGGACGCCCCGGAGGTGCTTCCCGAGCAGGCCAAGGAGGACGCCCCGGAGGTGCTTCCCGAGGTGGCAGAGGAGGACGCCCTGGAGGTGCTTCCCGAGGTGGCAGAGGAGGACGCCCCGGAGGTGCTTCCCGAGCAGGCCAAGGAGGACGCCCCGGAGGTGCTTCCCGAGGTGGCAGAGGAGGACGCCCCGGAGGTGCTTCCCGAGCAGGCCAAGGAGGACGCCCCGGAGGTGCTTCCCGAGGTGGCAGAGGAGGACGCCCTGGAGGTGCTTCCCGAGGTGGCAGAGGAGGACGCCCCGGAGGTGCTTCCCGAGCAGGCCAAGGAGGAGGACGCCCCGGAGGTGCTTCCCGAGGTGGC
>NW_027213459.1:2500-5000 GCF_042767895.1 Penaeus vannamei | reverse complement strand
GTTTTAGCTTGTTTTTCTCGTGTTGTGAAATGTTACTGACGGTTTACGCGTTTTGAAAGTTATAGAATCATAAGAGCAGCAAAATAGGGTAAATTGTCACGATCGTGATGCGATATATATATACATACACACATATGTATATGCACACACACACACACACACACACACACACACACACACACACACACACACACACACACAAACACACACACACATACAAGGTAAACATAGGAGCAGCAACATAAGATGATAAACATGTGATTAGACACAAGAGCAACATGTCTGCAGCAACATGCTTGTCTGGCTTTACAATCACATTTAGAATCCATTTCCCCCATTTCTCTGATCCAGATGTAAATAAACGTAATATATATATATATATATATATATATATATATATATATATATATATATATATATATATATATATATATATATATATATTTTTTTTTTTTTTTTTTTTTAATGGAAGCATGGACCCACGCTTTTATTAGTCTCTGCCTGTGCTTGCTTGACATTAGGCTTTACAAAAATATTCCCAACATACCTTACGGAAAGAAAGGTAACCACGTAACTTCCTTCTTTCCTTTCCTTTTATCGTTGGTTATTCCTTGTTTTCTTTCCTTTTCTTTATCGTTCGTTTTTCCTTCTTTTCTTTATCGTTTGTTTTTGCTTCTTTTCTTCTCTTTATCGTTCGTTCTTAATTTTCTTTATTTCGTTCTTTGGTTTTCTCCCTTTTATATATATATATATATATATATATATATATATATATATATATTTTTTTTTTTTTTTTTTTTTTTTTTTTTAATGGAAGCATGGACCCACGCTTTTATTAGTCTCTGCCTGTGCTTGCTTGACATTAGGCTTTACAAAAATATTCCCAACATACCTTTCTTTCCGTAACCGATATCCGTGTTTTTTTGTTCCAGTAACCCGAATCTTTTTTTTTTTTTTTTTTTTTTTTTTGGGGGGGGGGGGAGGGCAGTCTCTTTGGAGAAACGAGCTTCTTCAACCAACCTTTTTGTCAATAATTTCTGTTGTTATGCCTGGATAAAACCTGCGACGAATTTGTCCCTTGGTGAACTCATCTGCTCGTGGAAGTGGAACATGGTACGAAAGTGGTACAACGTCTTGCTCCACTAAGCAACCTTTACAGACAGCACCCGGACAAGAGTTGAAAAGTGCCGGTCATCGGAATCAGTCTTCTTTACTTTTTCTCTCTCTCTCTTTCTTTCTTTCTTTCCCTTTTTTCCTCTTTCTTTCTTTCTTTCTTTCCCTGTTTTATTTCTTTCTTTCTCTTCCATGATTCTGTAAATCTTAAAACGTGAGCGGTTCTTTTCTTTCTTTCTTTCTTTCTTTCCCTTTTTTTTATTTATTTATTTCTCTTCCGTGATTCTGTAAATCTTAAAACGCGTGAATCTCCAACAACCTTTCACAACTTCACGAGAAAAATTAAAAATCGAGTAACTACAACTCCCAGAATGCAATGCGGTCCTGAGCGGTTCTTTTCTTTCTTTTCTTTCTTTCTTTCTTTCCCTTTTTTAGTTCTTTCTTTCTCTTCCATGATTCCGTAAATCTTAAAACGCGTAAATCTCCAACAACCTTTCACAAGAGAAAAGAAAAATCGAGTAACTACAACTCCCAGAATGCGCTGCGGTCGTGAGCGGTTCTTTTCTTTCTTTCTTTCTTTCTTTCCCTTTTTTATTTCTCTCCTTCTCTTCCATGATTCTGTAAATCTTAAAACGCAACCTTTCACAACTTCACAAGAAAAAAAAAAAGAAAAATCGAGTGACTACAACTCCCAGAATGCAATGCGGTCGTGAGCTCCCATGACGTTTTTAAGAGAAATTAATTCAAGTAAATCTAACATAAATATAAAATGATGAATACCACTACAAACCTAAATTGATCCTAAAACGTAATATAAAAAAATGTGATATCCTACCATGACTTGAAATCCACATTCTTCAACGCAAAAAAAAAATTACGTAGGAATATAGATCTCCATCGAACACATCCATCAAGTCACGTGCTCTTGTGCTTGACTGTGACAGCGTAAAGATAAGTTTACTCAAGTTTACGTAGATGAAGTTTCGCTTTGGATTAACGGTGCGTGAAAATGGCCTGTGGAACGTCTGCTGGCTTTTGCATTTTTCGTTTTTTTTTTTTTTTCATATTTCAAAATTCGTGATACGTTTTTCAGATTTTTTTTTTTTTTTGTGTTTTGATTTTTTTTTCTTGGCGTGTTATTGATTAGATTCGTTATGTTAAAAAAAATGGGGGGGGGGGGGGGTGCTGTGATAGGATTCGGATTACTTATCAAAATTGTGTTTGATAGAAAAAAAAAAATATTGGTGGAAATAGTTCTGTTTATTTGAATATGAATATATCTATTTCTCTGCCATTTGTTTTAGATGCGAACTAAAAAAAAAAAAGAAAAAGAAAAAAACGGTGAAAATGATCCTTTTTATTTTTTATGTTCACTTTCTTTTATTCT
>NW_027213458.1:20000-25000 GCF_042767895.1 Penaeus vannamei | reverse complement strand
CTCTCTCTCTCTCTCTCTCTCTCTCTCCCAGATCTCTCTCCCAGATCTCTCCCAGATCTCTCTCCCAGACATCTCTCTCTCTCTCTCTCTCTCTCTCTCTCTCTCTCTCTCTCTCTCTCTCTCTCTCTCTCTCTCCCAGATTCTCCTTCTCTCTCCCAGATCTCTCTCTCTCCCTCTGAGATCTCTCTCTCTCCCTCTGAGATCTCTCTCTCTCTCCCTCTGAGATCTCTCTCTCTCTCCCTCTGAGATCTCTCTCTCTCTCCCTCTGAGATCTCTCTCTCTCTCCCTCTGAGATCTCTCTCTCTCTCCCTCTGAGATCTCTCTCTCTCTCCCTCTGAGATCTCTCTCTCTCTCCCTCTGAGATCTCTCTCTCTCCAGATCTCTCTAATTTCTTCTTTCTCTCCCAGATCTCTCTCTAATCCCAGATCTCTCTCTCTCTGTCTCTCTCCTTGTCTCTCTCTCTCTCTCTCTAACCTTCCTCCCAGATCCTCAAATCCTCCCAGATCTCCTCCCAGATCTAAATCTCTCTCTCTCTTTCTTATTTTCCTTTCTCTCTCTCTCTCTCCCAGATCTCTCTCTCCCAGATCTCTCTCTCTCCCAGATCTCTCTCTCTCTCTCTCTCTCTCTCTCTCTCTGCATCTCTCTCTCTCTCTCACTCTCACTCTCTCTCTCTCTCTCTCTCTCTCTCCCAGATCTCTCTCTCCTAGATTCCTCTCTCTCCCAGATCTCTCTCCCAGATTCTCTCTCCCAGATCTCTCTCTCCCCAGATCTTCTCCCAGATCTCTTCTCCTCTAGATCTCTCTCTCCCAGATCTCTCTCCCAGGATCTCTCTCTCCCAGATCTCTCTCTCTCTCTCTCTCTCTCTCTCTCTCTCTCTCTCTCCTTCTCTCTCTCTCCCAGATCTCTCTCTCTCTCTCTCTCTCTCTCTCTCTCTCTCTCTCTCTCTCTCTCTCTCTCTCTCTCTCTCTCTCTCTCTCTCTCTCCCAGATCTCTCTTCTCTCTCTCTCTCTCTCTCTCTCCCAGATCTCTCTCTCTCTCTCCCAGATCTCTCTCTCTCTCTCTCTCTCTCTCTCTCTCTCTCTCTCTCTCTCTCTCTCTCTTTTTCTCTCACTCTTTCTCTTTCTCTTTCTCTCTCTCTCTCTTCCCTTCCCTTCCCACAACCCCCCCTTTCTCACTCTTTCTCCCTCCCTGCCATCCTTCTCTCTCTTTCTCTCCCTCCCTCCCCCAGCTCTCTCTCCACCCATCCCTCCTCTCCCTTTCTCCCTCTCTCTATCTTATATATCAATCATCCACGTCCCTCTCTCCCTCCATCTCACCGCCCCCTCTCTCTCTCTTTTTATTATTCAACATTTTGTAGCCAATCAACCCAAATGAATATTAAAAAAAACGAGAAGGGATTAACTGGCTACATGGTTTGCTTGAAATTATTGAGTTTGGTCTTTTCGGCAATAAGCTTCGTTAAAGATACAGCAATGCTTCGAATGAAATGAAAGAGTAAGAACGAGGAGGGACAGAAAACATTAATTAAATAGGGATAAATTCTGTATAGGATTAACGATGGTATTAGCATTTCCTTACATAAGAAATACTTAATCAATTTCATATCTTCTTGCTTTTAATTTATTAAGAATTTATACGTATGCTTTAAGTCTTCAGTCATTCAGAATATGTTATCTGGTAAACGTAAATATTATATCTACTATGACGATCTAAAATTTTGAAAGTTAAATAAATGTTGAAATACATCATTGCTCTACTTATTGAACATATTGAAAGTGTGTTCACAAATATATGCGTAACCATATGCTGTGTTTTCGTGTATGTTGTAATGTCTTTTTGTGTGTAATCAGTTTTTCATATATCTTTATTCCAAATTGTTCTTTCGTTTCCTTTCGTCTCTCTCTCTCTCTTTCTTCCTCTCTCTCTCTCTTTCTCTCACTCTCTCTCTCTTTCTCTCACTCTCTCTCTCTTTCTCTCACTCTCTCTCTTTCTCTCTCTCTTCCCTTCCCACAACCCCGCCTTTCTCACTCTTTCTCCCTCCCTGCCATCTTCCTTCTCTCTCTTTCTCTCCCTCCCTTCCCCCAGCTCTCTCTCTCCACCCATCCCTCCTCTCCCTTTCTCCCTCTCTCTATCTTATATATCAATCATCCACGTCCCTCTTTCCCTCCATCTCACCCCCTCTCTCTCTTTCTCTTTATTATTCAACATTTTGTAGCCAATCAACCCAAATGAATATTTAAAAAACCAGAAGGGATTAACTGGCTAAATGGTTTGCTTGTAATTATTGAGTTGGTCTTTTCGGCAATAAGCTTCGTTAAAGATACAGCAATGCTTCGAATGAAATGAAAGAGTAAGAACGAGGAGGGACAGAAAACATTAATTAAATAGGGATAAATTCTGTATAGGATTAACGATGGTATTAGCATTTCCTTGCGTAAAAAATCACTTAATCAAGTACATATCTTCTTGCATTTAATTCATTAAGAATTTATACGTATACTTTAAGTCTTCAGTCATTCAGAATATGAGATCTTGTAAAATAAGAAAATTAGCAGTCGGACGATCAAAAAAAATTTTGAAAGTTAAATTAATGTTGAAATACATTATTGCTCTACTTATTGAACATATTGGAAGTGTGTTCACAAATATATGCGTAACCATATGCTGTGTTTTCGTGTATGTTGTAATGTGTTTTTGTGTGTAATCAGTTTGTCATATATCTTTATTCCAAATTGTTCTTTCGTTTCCTTTCGTCTCTCTCTCTCTCTTTCTTCCTCTCTCTCTCTCTCTCTCTCTCTTTCTCTCACTCTCTCTCTCTTTCTCTCTTCCCTTCCCACAACCCCGCCTTTCTCACTCTTTCTCCCTCCCTGCCATCTTCCTTCTCTCTCTTTCTCTCCCTCCCTTCCCCCAGCTCTCTCTCTCCACCCATCCCTCCTCTCCCTTTCTCCCTCTCTCTATCTTATATATCAATCATCCACGTCCCTCTTTCCCTCCATCTCACCCCCTCTCTCTCTTTCTCTTTATTATTCAACATTTTGTAGCCAATCAACCCAAATGAATATTTAAAAAACCAGAAGGGATTAACTGGCTAAATGGTTTGCTTGAAATTATTGAGTTTGGTCTTTTCGGCAATAAGCTTCGTTAAAGATACAGCAATGCTTCGAATGAAATGAAAGAGTAAGAACGAGGAGGGACAAAAAACATTAATTAAATAGGGATAAATTCTGTATAGGATCAACGATGGTATTAGCATTTCCTTACATAAGAAAAAGGTAATTTTCTATATTACGTCCGCATAACCGATATCGACGATTTTGGTATCGTTGGATTCCTCTCACTCTATACAATGCAAACATGTAGGTTTTATTGCGCGGAAACCCCCCGTTAGCGACAAACTTGGCCCCGATAGCGGGGGCGACGATGTCGGAGCGGCGGACGTAATATATAAAATTACCCTAATAATATAACCTCTCAGTGAAAATAATCATGGTTATTCACATGACTTTCCATTGCAAGGGGCTGTGCCCCCTGCGACCCCCCCTGGGGGGGGCTGCCGCTCCCCAACCCCCGCCGAGGAAACAAAACCACCACGTATTCACGGCAGGATAGAGCGCACACGAACTAAATGCGGAGCCGATAACCTACAATAACCTAGGATTTTTAAGGTAATAACCTGATTGATTAATGCCGCTAATTAGTAGGGAGGGTGCCCCTTTACCGCAGAATGTGAAGGAGGCAGGGTGCGTCCGGCAGGAGGTCCGAGGCCGGAGGATACAGCTTTCTCCCGACGGAGGAGGCCGTGGCGGAAGCATATCTCTAGCATTTTTCCTGGCTAGTTGCAATTTCGCGCAGAAAATCTGTCTCCGAATACGAGCACCCTCCACACTCGGCCATCGCGGCGGCTATGACTGTCTTCTGAACGCGACGGTTATTTTGGTTAGGAATACGGATGTCGTTGTTCCAGAGCACGGGAAACTCGACCTTGAGGCCATCGGTGTAACATCGAAAAAAGCGCAACACCCGCCTACGAGGGCGGGCCACCCTGTTCATCCTGATTATACTACAATCGTCTCTATATACAATGCTGACTATAATAAGGTTAATATGCTGATTCAGTGGAAATCTTACGAGGTAATTGTAATATTACGTCCGCCGCTCCGACATCGACGATGATTGTGTAACGCTCTAGCCTGCTGGGAATACGTGGTGGAGGTTTTGTTTTCTCGGCGGGGGTTGGGGGGCGGCAGCCCCCCCCCAGCGGGGTCGCAGGGGGTGCAGCCCCCTGCAATGAAAAGTTATGTGAATAACCATGGTTATTTTCACCGTGCGTTATATTATTAATGCTATTTAACCCCGCATTTTCCATGGAACCTTCCATGCCCTCCCCTGCTATAGGGGCCAAGTTTGTCGCTAACGGGGGGTTTCCGCGCAATAAAAACTATATATTTGCAATGTGGACAGTGAGAGGAATCCAACGATACCAAAATCGTCGATATCGGTTATACGGAATATAGAAAATTACCCGATATCGGTCTCGATGGCTGGGCAGGGTATGATAAGCCTACATATCAGGGAATATCGAGAAATATCGGTAGAATACTAGCAGAGTTTATTGGCACATTTCCGGGTTATATAGGGGCCTCTACCCCCCTTAAACTCCCTGTCTAGAGGGGGCTATCACCCACCCACCCCCGCCCCCCTGGTCTGCAAAATCTTCACTTCGTATGTTCCGGCAGGAGAAAGATCAGACCCAGGAACAGTTTTAATCACATCTTACCTGAAGCATCAACTCCAGATAGGCCAGGCTGCGGGTTACTGGGATCGTCGGGGTATTCCAAGCCGTTGTTGGAGGGAATTGCGTTCACCTACAGTTGAGGGACACTGATTTCTTCGTTTTGTCTTTTGGACCATTTTCCATGCACCACAAAACCCACTGGTATCTGTCATTTCTGTAATGACACGATGTCTTACAGTGCGGGCAATGTACTTCCACTGGCAGT